>NW_006408865.1:2149058-2151712 GCF_000296735.1 Chrysochloris asiatica | reverse complement strand
TCAATGGTTCCAACCCATCAGCTGCTCCACAGGAAGAAGATGTAGCAGTCTGCTGCTGTAGAGATTCTAGCATAGAAAGCCCTGAGGGACAGTTCTATTCTGATCTGCAGGATCACTAGGAGTCAGTAGTGACTCAATGGTAATGCACAATGGATTGCTCAAACCTGTCACAACTGTTTCTGTATAGCCACAACACTAATTCATGCTCGGAACTCTTGGCTGAATTGTCCAATAAGTCATACAATCTAGAACAGCACTGAAGATCTTATAATAATACGGTCATCCAAGAATAAATATGCCATCATTGGCATATGCTTACCCAAAAATGGAATGACCCCCGAAACAGTACACTCCATGTTTTTCTAACATTACCATTACTTTACTGAATTTGAAGTAGTAGTTTCTGAAATTGCTTGTTAGTCCTTTCAAGAAAATTAGTTTATTGATAGCAAACAAAAACATGTTTTATTCACTTCTGTGTCCCAAGTGTTTGTATATCTGATATATGGTGGTGGTGGGGGTTATGTGCCATGGAGTTGGTTCTGATTCATAGTGACCCCATACAGGGTTTCTGAGGCTATAAATCTTTATGGGAGCAGAAAGCCTCATCTTTCTCCCGTGGAATGATGGTAGTTTCAAACTGCTGACTCTGAGGTTAGCAGTCCGATTCATAACCACTACGCTACCAGAGCTCCTTCATATATGGTAGATGAATTCATTTCATTTTTGTTGAGTGGATGAATGAAACCTATCACATTTAAACTGTGAGACTCTTCTTATCTCCTTGAAGTTTCACCATTCTCTCCCTTCCTGCATCATCAGTTTATCTCCGCTGTGGGTTATTCCAGTTATTATACAAAGATATCATAATGTTATTACTGGTATGAGCCACCAGTAACAGTGACCCTGTATAAGGGTCATAGTGACCCTGTATAAGGTTCCCAAGGCTGTACATTTTTATGGGAGCAAAAACATTCATCTTTCTCCTGAGGATCAGCTGGTAGATTCAAACTGCTGACCTTGCAGGTAGCAGCCTAGTTTGTAATCCACTATGCTACCAGGGATCCCTTTAAGACAGGGTAAAACTATCCATAGGAATTCCTAGGTTTCAAATCCTTAAGGGAATAGATCACTGGGCCTTTTCTCCATTGGAGCTGCTGGTAGGTTCGAACCACTGACCTTTTGCTTAGGAGCTAAGTGCCACCAGACTTCTTTGAACATATAATGATTCTAATATGAATTTAGAAAACTCTCTTTGCCTTGCCTTGCTCCCAGCTATTGGTCATTTTCTCAATTCCCTTTATATCAAAATCCTTCAAAAGAGATGTCAATATTCAGTATCTCTCTTTGCAAACAGGAGACCCTTCTCCTAATCACACTACCAAAACTGCTCCAAACACTATCACCAATGACTTCCTATCTATCAAAAATAATTGTCAATGCCCAGCCCTAATTTTATATGGCTTATCAACAGTATTTGTCTCATATGATAATATGTTTGTCCATCTTACAATAATTTTCATCCAATACCCCATTGTCTTATGGTTCTTCTAACTTTCTAGTCACTCATCCTCATTCTCTCTTATTGTATGCTCCTTATCTTCTCACCTCTAACATTGGAGTACATTAAGAGTTGTTGTTAAGTACTGTCAAGTCTACTCTGATCCATATTGACCCTGTATCGGGTTTCCAGGAGCAGTCGGTGAGCTTGAACCACCAACCATGCAGTTCATATGACTTTACATTCTGACACCAACAGTGCCACACCAGGATTCCTTGTCTTTTTCCTGTATCTATCCATGTGTGTTTCAGTCTATGGAATAGACTATCAATTACTCATATGCAAATTGAAACTGAAGCTGAAGAAAATAAAAAGAAGTCCATGAGAGCCAAAATATGACCTTGAATATATCTCACCTGAATTTAGGAATCATCTAAAGAACAGATTTGATACATTAAATGCTAAAGACCGAAGACCAGAAGAGCTGTGGGATGACATTAAGAACATCATACAGGAAGAAAGCAAAAACTCATTGAGAAGACAAGAAAGAAGGAAAAGGTCAAAATGGATGTCAGAAGAAACACTGAAACCTGCTCTCCAGCGTAGAGATGCTAAATAAAGCAAATGGAAGAAATAAGGAGGTACGAGAGCTGAACAGAAAATTTCAAAGACCAGCTTGAGAAGATAAAGCCAAATATTACAACAAAATGTACAAAGATCTGGAATCAGAAAACCAAAAAGGAAGAACATGCTCAGCATTTCTCAAGCTGGGGGAACTGAAGAAAAAAAATCAAGATACTTCGACTATCATTATTGAAAGATTCTCTGGACAAATTATTGAATGACGCAGAAAGCATCAAGAGAAGATGGAAGGAATACAGAGTCACTGTACCAAAAGGAAATAGTTAATGTTCAACAGTTTCAAGAGGTAGCATATGATCAAGGGCCAATGATGCTGAAGGAGGAAGTCCAAGGTGCATTAAAGGAATTGACAAAGAACAAGGCACCAGGAATTGATGAAATAAAAATTGAAATCTTTCAAGAAAGTGAGGCTGCACTGGAGGCACTCACTCACCTCTGCCAAGAAATTTGGAAGAAGACAACTATCTGGCCAACTGATTGGAAGAGATCCATATTTGTGCCCATTCCAAAA
>NW_006408865.1:2127158-2148013 GCF_000296735.1 Chrysochloris asiatica | reverse complement strand
GGCCAATCTGTCTCTCATACTTCGGACATATTGTCAGGAGGGAGCAGTTGCTGGAGAAGGATATCATGTTTGGTAAGACTGAGGTTCAGAGAAAAAGAGGAAGACCCCCAGCAAGATGGATTGGCCATGTGGCAGCATCGATGGACTCAAGCTGGCCCAGGATCAGGCAGTGTTTCATTCTGCTGTGCATAAGGTCGCTATGGGTCAGTACCAACTCGGTGGCACCTAACAACAACAACATCCATGTCTACTTTTCTGGAGATGTCATTGCATTCATGGTCGTGTATGACAGCTATTCACTTTCAGAATTAGATGACTTTCAGAATTAGATCTCTGTCCCAGACTCTGAAGTGTATAAAGAGATTTTATTATTTATTTACACATTGCCTACTCATATGTCTCAGAGACATCGCAAAGTTCATGTGTTCGAATCTCTACGCTAGATTCTATCTCACATATACACTTGCATTTATGGCTTTTGGACCATAATGTCAGTGGTTCAAACTCACCAGCTGCTCCTTGGAAATGCTATACAAAGTCTCTTTGAGTTGGATCCAACTCAACGGCACTAAACAACAACAACAACAACACATTCTTTTCTCAGTAAAATGGTATGTTAAGTTCTAGTGCACAAGAGAAAAACTTGGAGTCATTCTTGAATTCACTCTCTCAGACTTCATCAGCAAGTCCTATTGACTCTACCACCGAAATGCATCAAGAATCGGTTGACTTCTCACCTCTTGACTTTATTAGTACAATACTTTAAACCTTGATTTTATCAGTACCATGCTTTAAACAAATGAGCTAACTCCACAGACAAGATAATAATGTTTCCTAAAAAAAGATCTAAGAATGCAGAGTTCCAGTGCTGACTGTTAATAGCAACTCTTAAAATCTAGCAAGCTGTAGGTAGCATGCATTTGTAAAAATGTCTTTGTGGTGAGGATCATTCCCACCCCCTCCATACACAGAGTAGACAGGGATGGGCAACTTGGACATCGGCTACCCAAAATGGGGGGCAGGGGGCTACAAAGGCAAGAAGTGACTGGCTTACCAGCTTTCAAGACGGAACCTAGATCCAGAGAGCGTGAAGGAAGGTAGAATCTCCACTGAGTAGTATCCAATCTGTCTGGGTGGGGCTGATGAAAGGAGATGCGGATAGGTCTCTTGTGATACAATAGTAAATAATTGTTATCAGGACTGATTGTGAGGGTTGGAAATGTAAAGGTAGATGTTTTGTAGCAAGGAGGGGAGTAACTAACTTTTCAGTCTAGGAGCGGAGGTCCCTGGGACCATCAAGGGAGAATAGCAGAGAGTGGGACCCTACCCAGAGAAGCAGTGATGCCTGAGATGGAGGCAGAGACGATGACATGGAGAGATGGAGCAGCTGGGGACTTTAGACCCAGAGAGGGAGAGGGGCTGTGTGCTGATAATCGGGGGACGGGGCGGGGAGGGGTGCAGGCTTGTAGGATATACCCTTTGGTTGGTTGATGATGCATGGAGGGGACTGTAACCATGGCAATGAAATGATATATGATAGGATGAATGTAAAACTAATGTTCTCCCATGTAAACTATCACATAATTCACAATAAAACATTAAAAACAAAAAATGTGTTTGTGGAGCCTCCTAAGCCTTTTTTCCCTAAATTAATTAGAAAGGCATATTGTTTGTTTTCTCATATTGGGAATCATTTACCTTCTGGATGAAATAAGTAAAGGTATTCTGTAGTATATCCTAGAAAGGGATTTTACTCATTATTCTCAATACCTACATCTATGCATCATCCAACTAAAATTTAAAACAAGTTAGGAGAAACATGCTGATTAGAAATAGTTGATGATTTTTGTATAAACAAGGAAGTGTATCCAGGTCGAATTGTATCTAAGTAAGCAAGTTAAATAACCCCAACAAAATTTTATATTTTGTTTATTAAGGTATCTTTTCATAATTAATTTTCTTCTCCAAAGTCTTTTATTTAACATATCTTCAATGAATATTTGGAAGTAACCCCAAGAATGGAAGGGAACTAATAACATTTATTGCAAATTTTTTAAATTTCCAGCACTGAGTTTTGCATATTGGTATGCTTAAATCCATTGTTACAGTGAGTATTTTGATTACCTTCCAACCTAGGGGCTCTCCTTCCTCCATTACATTGACCAGTAGTCTAATGATCCATAAGGTTTTCATTGGCTAATTTTCAGAAGTAATGGGAAAATTCCATTGTCTTTTAATTCCATTTTTCAAGGACCTTTCTGAACCTCTCTCATATTATTTTATTAAATTTTATTAAACCTTTTTTTCCCACTATTCTCCTTATGGAAAAATTAAGACTTAGGAAGATGAAGTAATTTTCTTAGAGTCACAGTAGAACTGGCATGCCAACCTTGGTCCACCTAACTCAAAGAATGTCTTTGTACTGTTTTCTAGTGTCTCGCCATAAATATATAAAAGAATATTCCAGAAAACTTTCCAGTAAAAATACCTTTGCTAGGATATTTCCAAGACCTCACTCACTCCTAGTCAAGCCTGAAAAAAAAAGATTTTAAGATATCCAAGGTCAAAGGAACTCTCTTCACCACCACTTTAGCTCCACAGTGACCCCAGGAAGTAAAACTGAACTTTATGGTTCATTGAGTTAAACCCAGTTCTTTGTCAGCATCTCCATAAAGGGAATGAAAGGATAATTCTTTTCATTCACTTCTTACCGGCCCTTAACAACATGCTCAGTAAGCGGCCACTGTTCATCCCATGGAGATGGTTATTATTAACTTTCCTCTCAACTGCCAGGATGTGTCTCTGCACGTCCCACTGATCCTGCCTCCACAAAGTTCTCAGAAAATAAACTGGGTCATTCCACACACCAAATATTTCCTCGTGACACGTCCTTTCTCTCTTTCCACCTTTACATACTAAATGAAATATATCTCATGCAAAATAAACACTCAAATACATGCTTTAAATACTAATTTTAGTACATTTTAAAGGATGGTGATACTTTGTGTCTCATACTTCAGACATGTTATCAGGATGGACCAGTCCCTGGAGAAGGACTTCATGCTTGGTAAAGTAGAGGGTCAGTGAGAAAGAGGAAGACCCCCAATGAGATGGATTTGCACAGTGACAGCAGCTCAAGAACAACAATAATGAGGATAACACAGGAATGGACAATGTGTTGTCCTGTTGGGTAGGGTCACTATGAGTCAGAAACAACTCAATGACACCTAACAACAACAGTACAATTTAGCAGCAATGTAGAATTTATATAAAGTGTGAAAGTACTTCATTACTGCTTAGCCTAGATCACCACATTAACCTTCAAACTCAGTTCCCCACTCTCTAGCTTTTCCCTCTAAAATTCATTCTGCACAATGCCCTGAATTCACCTTGGGAAGTACATCTATCAACATTCAGTCCCCTAATTCCAGTATCTAACTACTACTGATTGTGTTTATTAGTTGCCACGGAATCAGCTCTGACTCATGACAAACCCATGTACAGTAGAATGAAATATTTCCTGTTCTTGTGCCACCTTCACAATTGTTGGTATATTTAAGTCTATTGTTGCGGCCAGAGTGTATTTTGATTGTCTTCCAACCAGGGATTCCTCTTCCAACATAAGCTGAACAACGGTCTTCTGTGATCCATAAAGTTTTCATTGGCTGATTTTCAGAAGCAGAGCACCAGGCCTTTCTTCTTAGCCTGGAAGTGATACTAAAACCTGTTCACTATGTTTTACGAGTCAGGCTGCCAACCTCAAGGTCAGCAGTTCGAAACTACCAGAGGTTCTGCGGGAGAAAGATGAGGCATTCTGTTCCCGTAAAGATTTATAGCCTCGGAAACCCTGTCTGTGCAGGGTCACTATGAGTCAGAACCTACTCAACGGTACTTACCAACAACTATGGATGACCTTGCTAGACTTGAAATACTAGTACCATAGTTTCCAACATTATAGTAACATGCAAGCCACCAGAGCATGAAAATGGACAGACAGGTGGTCATTATTCATTACATAAGCAATTACTCATTATTCATGAAAAAAGTCTAAACTTTTTTAGGGCCAGCATTTAAAGCCATTGATCCAACTGACTTTTCCAATTTGTCTGTTATCAGATCCTTTTTAATTCCTAAATTGGGTTAGTCATCATTCCCTTGATAGTAATAGGCTTTATTAACCATTTGGTTTTTCTTAAGGCTCTTTTAAACATAATGTGCAGGACATTCTATCTCCTTCAACATAATGTTCAAGGCAGTCAGTTTCATACCTAAGATCTCCATTTACTACACACATCCAGATGATTCTCAAACTTATACCTTCTTCCTAGACCTCTGTCCTGAGAATCAAACCTAATTATAGAGTGAATGTTCCAGAGGTAACTCAAACCCATCATTATCCACAAATCTGCCTCTTCTCAAGAAATCCCCAAGCCAGTGAATGGTGCCATTATTTTTTCAATGGGCTCAAGCATGGCAACAATTGTGAGGTTGGTCCAGGATCAGGCAGTGTTTCGTTCTGTTGTGCATAGGGTCGCTGTGAGTTGGTACCAACTCGATGGCACCTAACAATAACAAAAACTGAATTTAAGCCTTGTCTCCGTCCTCACCTATGACATTCCCATACCCTGCTTTGTACTATTTGTGACTCGATAACTAACTTTTCACAAGCTTTAAATGAGGTCAGGAAATGTATCATATTCATCATCCAATCTCTAGTACCTAAATCAATGCCTTACACATGACAGGTATTTTTATATTTGGATGACAGAAATAATAAATCCATTGATTTTGTATTTATCACATTCACAAGTGTTGCAATTTAAATCACCGTTGATGTAAAGCACCAGCCAGTTGGCTGCAACCCATAGCAATTCTATGCATAACAGAACAAAACACTGTCAAGTGTTGCAACATCCTCACAATTGTTATGTTTGAGTTCATTGGTGCTGCTACTGTGTCAATCCATCTCATTGGGGGGGTTCCTCTTTTCCACTTGCCCAAGCATGATGTCCTTCTCCAGGTACTTGTCCCTCCTGATAACATGTCAATTGTATAAAAGATGAAGTCTTGCCATCCTGACTTCTAAGGTGCATTCTGGCTGCACTTCATTCAACACAGACTTGTGTGTTCTGACAGTTCATGGTACTTTTAATATTCTTTTTCAACACCATAAATCAAATATATCAATTCTTCAACAGTCTTCCTTATTTATTATCCAACTTTCATATGCATATGCAGCGATTGCAAATACCATGGCTTGGGTTAGATACACCTTAGTCCTCAAACTGATATCTTTGCTCTTAAACACTTTAAAGAGGTCTTATGCAGCAGATTTGACTAATGCAATATGTTGCTTGATTTCTTGACTGCTTCTTCCATGAATATTGATTGTGGATCCAAGCAAAATGAAGTCTTTGACAACTTCAATCTTTTCCCCATTTATCAGGATATTACTTATTGGCCCAGTCATGAGGATTTGTGCTTTCTTTACACTGAAGTGCAATCCATACTGAAGACTTTAGTCTTGGATCTTCATCAGTATTTTAAGTTCTCTTAGTTCCAACAAGCAAGGTTGCATCATGTGCATATTAAACGATGTGAACAAGTCTTACTCCAATCCTGATTTGCATTCAAATGTGTACATGAACTCCCCCAAAATGAGTGTATTAAAATAATAGCATTTGTAGTTCTTTATTCTAGAAAAATACATTAGGAAAAAACAAAGAATGTAAGTCAGATCTTTACTCATTGTACCTGTGTGTCAGTTGCAGCTGGTAAGTAGGTAGGCTTGATAATGGCAGATACAAATAACCTGCCACTGAAACCTCAATAAGGAAGTCATTCATTTTGCTTCAGAGAGTGTGGGAGAGAGGTCATGGAATGCTACAAAGAAGTTCTTAAGTTTTTTCTTTGAGAGTAATAACAATATTTTAGGAGTACTTAGATGCCAGACCCTATTCTAGTACCTCACACATAATAAACTCACTCAACCTTACAGCAGTCTTATGGGGCAATGACTATTGGTATCCCCATTTTAATGATGAGGTTTTTTGAAGGACAGAGATTAAATCATGTATCCAACGTCTTATGGTTAGGAAATAGTAGAGCCAGTCTTCTCACCCAGGTTGTTGTTGTTGTTATGTGCCATCGAGTCGGTTCCGACCCATAGCGACCCTGTATAGGGCTTCCGAGGGTGTAAATCTTTATGGGAGTAGAAAGCCTCATCTTTCTCCCGCGGTGCAGCTGGTAGTTTCGAACCACTGACCTTAAGGTTCGCAGCCCGATTCGTAACCACTACGCTACCAGAGCTCCTCTCACCCAGGTAACTGGCTTTAAAGTCATTATTAGTCTGTGTGCTAAGGAGCAGAACAAATGTCAAACATTAACATTTTGAAGTCACAGTTGTTATTTCAAATATTCTGATTTAAGTATTCTATTGTCCAACAATCATCAGAGACTGAACTATTTTACAATATCATTCTTAAGAAGTTATAGTGCTTGGAATAATTTGACCTCTCTGATATTTAGTATCCTCATTAGTGAAATGAGCATAATGACATCTAATCTGTCTATTATAGATCTGTGGAGAAGCCTCAGTATATGCATATATTAATTCTTTACATATTTCAAAGTATTTTACAAAATAATATTGAGTGATTATTATTCCAATAACTAGGAAGCAGCAGTCAATAAATGAATTGACATATTTCTTTGGGTAAATTTGCTGCAAGAGACCTCTTTACAGTGTTAAAGAGCAAAGATGTCACTTTGTGCCTGATTAAGGACACACCTGGTGTGCCCTGGTGTGGCACTGTGGGTCAATGTGCCTGACTGCAAAGTCACTTTGAACCATAAGGTCAGCAGTTCAAGCTCACCAGTTGCTCCTGAGGAACCCTATACAGGATTTATATGGGTTGGAACCAGTGCAACGGACTTCACAACAACAACAAGGTGTGTCCTGGTATGGCACTGTAGGATAAGCACTGGAATGCTAACCACAAAATCAGCAGTTCAAAGCCACCAGTCACTCCTTGGAAACCGTATTCAGGATCACTCTAAGTTGGAACCCACTCTTAGGCACTTAACAACAACAACAACTTATACATATGAAAGCTGGACAATGCATAAGGAAAACTAGAGCAGAATCTATACATTTGAATTATAGTGTTGGTGAAGAATATTGAAAGTATCAATGACTTTTAGAAGAACACACTTATCTGTCTTGGAATAAGTACAGCCCAAATGCTTCTTGGAATCCTGGTGTGGCATTGTGGGTTAATGCGCTGGACTGCAAAGTCAGTTTGAACCACAAGATCGGTGGTTCAAGCTCACCAGCTGCTCCTAGGAACCCCTATACAGGGTCACTTTGGGTTGGAACTGACTCAACAATGAATAACAACAACAAACACTTCTTAGAAGTGATGAAGGCAAGCTTTTGCACATGTTATCAGTACGGACAAGTTCCTGAAGAAGGACATAAGAGGGTCAGTGAAAAAGAGGCAAGATGGATAGACACAGTCACTATACCAATGAACTCAAACATAGCAACAATTATGAGGATGGCACAGGACAGGACAGTGTTGCATTCTGTTGTACATAGGATCAGTATGAGTTGGAACCAACTCAACAGCACCTAATAACAACTAGATATAATGGCATAAGTTTAGAAGTTCAAATATGTGTTCAGAGATTGGAAAGCTATAACTTCAGTGTATGTATGGAAGGAAATGATTGGAGACAGAACCGGAAGTCTCCTTTAGAAGGATCTTGATTACCATGTAAAAATTGTCTTAATATAGAGAATCAATATAATATTTTTGACCAGAAGCATACAATGATATTATCTATGGTTACTTTAGACACAGCATCAGGAAAGACCAGTTGCTATAGAAGGACATCCTGTTGCCAAAGTAGAGAGTCATCGAATATGAGGGAAATATATCATGAGATGAGTTAGTGATCGTGAAGATGGCACATGGCTGGAGAATATTTTGTGCTGCTTTACATAACATCTTCATGTGTCAGAGTAATCTCAATGGCAACAAACAACAAAACCGATGCTTTAAAAAGAACAATTTGGATAATAATTTGGGATGGGAGAGCCAGAAAGAGATGAATTTTACTGAAGGGTCTACTGATGAGTCTAGAGGAGAAAGGGTGAAGGTTGAGCCAGAACACAGCATAGAATGGAAAGAAAGGGACAGTTCAGAATGTTGCAGAGGTAAAATAAACCCAATTTCATGATATGAGATAAGCACTAGACTGCTAACCACAAGTTGGTGGTTCAAACCCACCAGTCACTCCTTGGAAACCCTATAGAGAGGGTCACTAGGAGTCAGAACTAACAGCAACAACTATGATGTAGAAGCTGAGAGAGAAGTAAATGTATTTGAAATTTTTTTCCTTAGTGATTGAGTATTCAGAAAAGGGATTTAGTTATATTTTTTAGCCTATTCATTCATTTAAGATTTTTATCAATTGAGTACCTCATCATGCTGGCATTATTCCATGTATCAAAATTACATGTCATCATTTTTCATCCTCATTGATCACTTATTCATGAAATCATTCATTCAAAACGTATCTTAAGCACCCATGTTTTACCCCAGGACAAATGAAGAAACAGGTGACTGGCCTAAGGTGCATATCAAATGGTCGTCAGGAATCTAGCCTGCCTCTTTATGATGTGGGGATCTGTTGGACATGTTAAAGTTGGGAACTCTGTGGGAAGTTGGAGATGCTGACTTGACTCTCAAAAAGAAATCAACACACACAATTAGTAGTCAGTTTTCTATTGGTAGTGGCTCAAGGCTTGTTTGGTTCTAAACGAACCCTGTAATGGTATGAGTTGTGTATTCCAGCATCTATTACAGATCATGAGATATAGGAAGCAACCAATAAAGGTTTGATGAATGAAAGATTCATTGAAGGAATAAATCAAGCAAGATGATACAGAAAGAGCCCATGGTTGAGAGTGGTGGTTGTGTACCGTCGAGTTGGTTCTGATTCACAATGACCCTGTATAGGGTTTCTGAGATTATAAAACTTTACAGGAGCAGAAAACCTCATCTTTCTCACAAGGAGAAGCCAATGGAACCAAGCTTCTGAGCTTGCAGTTAGCAACCCAGTTTGTAACCTACATCACCACCGGGCTCTTTGGTTGGACATTGTTGTTGTTAAGTGCCATTAAATTGGTTCCAACTCATAGTAACCCTGTATAGGATTTCTGAAAGCAGTTGGTAAGTTTGAACCATTGACATTGTGGTTCAAACTGACCTTGAGGTCAAATGCTTATCCTATAGTACCACACCACGACTCCATTTGTTGGGCAGAGAAGATTTAAGTTTATTGTGATTATGCATGAGATCTCTAGTTACTCATTCTGGATATGACAGATCCGATTGCCTACTGTGGTGTCCTGGTGTGGCACTGTAGAATAAGCACTAGACTGCTAACCACAAGGTTGATGGTTCAAACCTACCAGCTGCTTCTTGGAAACCCTATAGAGAGTTGCTATGAGTCGGAACCAACTCAATGGCACTCAACAACAACAATGCCTGCTGGTACTGCTTCATGAGGTTGGGTACCATGAGTTAAAATAAAAAGCAACATGCGCTTTATGGTGAATCTAGTATGTACCAAACAGTATGCCAGGAACAAGAATCTATCAAGAATCAATATCATGAACCCTGCCTTCAAGTGTTCACAAAGGGAAAATAATATGTACATAATAACCAAAAAGCACAAGGCTATGATAAAGGAACAAAGCTAAGAAGAATCACCTTCTTATACATATAGTATCAGGGAAGCTTTAGGAGAGGAGGTTGCCGTGGGAACTGTAATAAGTATAAAGTGTCACCCAAATGTAAAATGTTCACATTTTAAAGGTAGTGGGTATTGTTTACTACAGATGCAATTAAAATATTTTCATTCAGACATACCAGGGGCTAACCTGGGAACCTGAGAATATTTTCCTACAACCCATCAATTCTCAACATGGGGGTTATACATCTGATGCCAGAAGTCCTGAGTTCTATTTCACTTATGCAAGTCTTTATTTCCTCTTCTGTGAAATGGGATAATAATACCTGTTCTAGCTAGTGGAAATTCAAGTAAATAATTTACCAATTTTAGAAAGCCATATAATGTAAGCTGCTGTTTAGGGAGATGAGCCAACTTTTGTGAACATGCTTTGATCAGCATTTCAGGGCTGTCATGGTTCAATAGTCCTGGTAAATCAATCAAATGCTAATAAATCCTGATTCTATAACTGAAACTTATTGTCAAAATTATCCTCAAGCGTGATGATCTGATGCTATTGACACAAGGCACATGCGATCACATTACTGCTACCATCGTCCTGTTACCATGGTAACTAGAGCAGGCTGGCAAGAAAGCTCCCTGACAGTTGAATTGGAAAGAACAAGAAAATTCAGCCCACTTCCTGCATTAAATGAATTACAAGTACGTGTAAAGAAAGAAAAGAAAATTGCTAACCCTTAATCAACAGCTTTTTTTATTATTATTATTATTATTTTTAACTTATAAGGAATACAGAACAAGTAAGGGCCTCAGTTTCCCACACACTGGGTTTCAGCACTTCTTAAGGTTGGAAGGTGGCATTTAGATACCAGCTATGGGGGGGGAGGGAACCTTAAAATACACATTAGCTTATATAATAGTCTCTCTCAGGCTTGTGCAGTATTAAGCTGCCGCTGAGTCAATCCTCTTTCATGTCTCTGGACTTAGAGCCAAAATAGAAAGCCATAAGGATACCAGCAAAAGTATCCTTCAAGCCTAAGACATAGAAATAATGCTTTACAAAGACCTTTTAATATTATATAAGCCACCCAGTGAGAACCTGACAAGGAAGTACTAAGTACAGTGATAAGACTCACTTTTCTTTAACTTAACAAGTCTTGGATATTATTAGCTAATGGAGCTCTGGTAGCGTAGTGGTTACGAATCCGGCTGTTAACCTGAAGGTCAGTAGTTCGAAACTACCAACAGTTCCGCGGGAAAAGATGAGGCGTTCTGCTCCCGTAAAGATTTACAGCCTCGGAAACCCTGTGTAGGGTCACTATGAGTCAGAACAGACTCCATGGTACTTAACAACAACAATGGCCGTTTTAAAAATAAAAAACATATTACTTGGCAAACTTGAAATGATGACTTTAAGGGTTCCGTCATTTGTCAGGTTGTCATTTAAAAATTCAGTCCTGTTCAATAAACAGTTTTTGAGTTCTGGCTCCATGCCAGGTGCTGTAGCTGTCATGGTCCTTGTCCTGATTAGCTTCCAGAGCACAGATGCGTAGGCAGGTAACTCAGAATCAGGGTGATGAGGTCAATGGTAAAAAGTGGTTTGCATGAGTGCTCCGGAAGCAGAAAAGAACACCGTTATTAGAATTAGAGTCAGAAAGGACCTACTGGAGTAGGAAGTGCTCAAGTAGATTCTAGAAAAAAAAACAAAAACAAAACACAGAATAGACAATTCATATAGTGAGACAATAGCAGTATTAATTGTTATTCTCACTTTTTTCCCTTTTGAAATATTCACATTGCAGGAAGTTGAGGAAGGAAGAATTCATAACCCACTCAGATCAAACCAGCATCCTTAATAATGACAAAAGCCACATTTCTGAAAGAACATTTTAGCGTTCTAATGTTTCTCAGAAATGCTTTTCTTTTTCAGAGTAGGGAACAGAGGTGCTTCCTCCCTCATATTAATGTATAAAAACAAAGCAAATTTTCATTCTTTGTTTTTAATCTCAACCCAGTGGCACAAGAGAAATGAGCATTAAAAAGATAAATGAATAAATGATCTAGAATGATGATAAATATTTTAGCACTCCTCATAATGCAATTCTCCAATCATTGTTTCCACTTCTGTCTCCACACCAAAAAATGTCAGTTTTCATCCAAGAAACTCTTGGCATGATGTCTTGGCTCCCTTTGATATTAAGCAGGATGTATTTCTATGATAAAATACATTCCCAACTGCAGTATTCTGATCTGATTTGCTAGTGGCAATTTTACACCTTCTGACCAATCTAATTTAGTTTTCCCTCAGTGAGAGCACCACTCAGTAAGAGGTAACTGACCAGTACCCCTGTGGTGGTGGTGTTAGGTGCCATCAAGTCAGTTCCAGCCCATAGTGACCCCATGTACAACAGAACAAAACACTACCTGGTCCGGCATCATCCTATGGAAAGGAGTTCAAATCTACTCATCAGATCCATGCCTGTACTTACAGTTTCTCATCTGTCTGATGATGTTTTAGCCAGGTTTCAGTTTTGCTATCCGAAAGCTTTAAAACAATGTAAAAAGACCACCTAGATATGAATTACCAAAAATGTGAGCACCTACTCAGGGTCCAGGTCTGGCTTTCTTTCTCCTATTTATTTATATGTATGATCTAAATCCTGTATATGATTTCAAGTTCTGCCACTAATTAGCTGTTTGACTTTTGGCCAGTGAATTGCCTTCTCTTCGTTTTATTTTCCTTGTGTTCAAGTGGGGATAATGGTAATGCAGTCGAGTTGATGCCAACTCATAGGAGAGCAGAACTGCCCGGAGGGTTTCCTAGACTGGAATCTTTAAGGGAGCAGATTGTTAGGTCTTTTCTCCCACAGAGCAGCTGGTGAGTTCACACTGTGATAGCTAAATGAGACAGGTGAATATCAAAGAGCTTCCCCACCATCAGGTGCTAGATAAATGCTTATGGTCAGAGCCATTGTAGGCAGAAGCATCTATCTACCTGCATGAAGTTTAGAACATAAAGGCAACTACCTGGGTTTGAACGTCGACTCTGGAACTTTCTGACAGCGTGACCATAGTCAACAGTATGACCATAATCTTCCTATGCCTCAGCTTTTCCTTTTCATATGAATAAATCATAAATAACTTTATTATTATTTACACATATTTTGAATCGTTAAAAACAATCCTGTAAAGTAAGCAAAATAATCTGTCTCCTAGAGGAGGAAACTGAAGATGAATGAATTATTCTTTACAGATGAAGAATCAAAGGTCCAGAGAGAATAATCTCCCCCAGGCATGGAGCTAAGCAATTGAGGATTCAGCCTTAGTCTTCAGTGTAGCAGAGTTCAGGCACTGCTCTGTCCTGTCCTCCTGCGACCAGCTCAGGATTTGCCACACAGTGAGAACCCCGTAGACTCATTTACTCTATGTGAATTGCACTGCCATTATACATCACAGGCAATGTAAGCATCAGCTAGCTAAGCTGGCAATCGGAATAATTTTATTTGATGAACCAATTAGCTTCCTTTGTCATTTCATAGTAACCGGTGTCCTGTGAGAGGAAGATAGAGGCTAGACTGAAAAATAGTAGAGAGAAATCCAGAGGATGGAAAAAGTCTACAGTTTAGTCAGAGTTCTCTGCCCAGCTAAGGAATACCCCTGAAAACAGGTATCAAAGTGAGAGGAGGAAGAAAACTCAAGGAAAACCAACTGCTCACACTTTGGTCTTGTTTTCTACCTATATAACATAAGGTGGTGGCTGTTAATGTTGTGTATCATCGAGCCGGTTCCAACTCATAGTAACTCTGCATGGGTTTTCTGAGAGCAGCTGGTGGATTTGAACTGCCAATCTGTGGTTAGCAGTACAGTATTTATGCTACAGTGCCATATCAGAGTTTATAATAGATGCTTGTTGTTGTCTTTAAGTGCCATCCACTTGGTTCCAACTCATAGCGACCCTGTCTAGGGTTTCTGAGGAGCAAATGGTGGGTCTGAACTGCCAACTTTGTGATTCACGGTTCAGTGCTGATCCAACAGCACCACACCAGAAGTCCACCTTCAAACTAGATCTGTGTTATCTGGTTCCACAGCTATTCATAAAGTTTTCAGTGGCTAACCTGGTGTGGCTCTGTGGGTTAATGCTCCAGACTGCAAAGCTGTTTGATACTGCAAGGTTGGCAGTTCAAGTTCACCAGCTGCTCCTTAGAAACCCTACACAGGGTTGCTATGGCTTAGAACTGACTTGATGGCATTTAACAACAACAACACCCATTCAATAGTGGGCCGCCTCTCCTTCTTCCTAGTCTGTCTTAGCCTGGAAGGTCCACTGAAACTTGTCCACCATGGGTAACCCTAATAAAATTTAAAATACCAGTGACATAGCTTCTAGCATCACAGCAACACACAAGCCACCACAGTACGACAAACTGACAAAACAAATGGTGGTCAAAGCCTTTAGTATGGATTGCACTTAAATATAAAGAAAATGGAAATCCTCACACCTGGATCAATACATAACAGGATAATGGAGAAAAAATTAAAGTTGCCAAAGATTTTGACAGAAGGTTTTGTTCTAAGTGCCATCTAGTTGGTTCTGACTCACAGAGCCCCTGTATAGGGTTTCTGGTAGGTTTTAACTGTCAACCTTGTGGTTTTCAGTCCAGTGCTGATCCTACACCAACACACCAGGAAGTTGTTTTTGTGGGTAAGTGTCCTCAAGTCAGTTCTGACTCATAGCTACCCTGTACAGGGGTTTCCAAGGAGTGGCTGGTGAGCTTGAACTGCCGACCTTGTCATTCAAACCAGCCTTGCAGTCTAGTTCATTAACCCCCAGCGCCACACTAGGACACCAAGAGGTAGTTCCCACTTGAAGAGAGGAATGCCCTTTTTGAGGTCACTTCCTGCCCTTACTCCTTCCTGATGAGTTGCCAATAGAGTCAATTTATGACTCTAGCTTCAACTTATGCTATCTCAGCTTCTGAAGTTTCTAGAGAAGAAACCTGTGATTCCTGTAGAATGTCTTACTGCAAGCTATTTTCCTCTGCTCCCTTCCTTGTCAAAGATCTTTACAATTCTGCCTTATCCTCTTCTATGTTCTAAACTGTTTCCTATTTTTTACTCATCAACGATTTCTCCAGTCTCCTACTCTTTTTGTCTGTTCTCTTTTTAGCTCAAACCCTGTTGTGATGTTTATAGATAAAATTGTCGACCTTAAAAGCTAAAAACAAAGGAAAACAAGAGTACTTCGCCTTCCTTTTCTATTTATGTCTTATTATCACTAATGTATTTTATTTTCCCTAGTATTACTACTCAATTCAATGACTATGATCACTCAGTGTTGTCCTGTCTCCTTTTTTTTCACATTCACCCTACTTTTTTCCTTATAACCCCAATACTTGGTTCGTGCTTTCATTCATTTAGCAATTCTTCAAATGTTTATTGATTTGGTAGGGTGGAGGGTCAGAGAAAAAGAGGAAGACCCCCAGCAAGATGGATTGACAAAGTGGCAGCAGCAATGGGCTCAAGCCTGGCAACGATAGTGAGGTTGGCACAGGATCGGGCAGTGTTTCATTCTGCTGTGCATAGGGTCACTATGAGTCAGTATCAACTCAATGGCACCTAACAACAACAACAACAACAACACCATATGTTAGATACTGTGCTATACAATGTGGACATTTTGATGGACTACCAAAACCAAGGTACTCTGGTACCATAGTGGTTATGAATCGGGCTGCGAACCGCAAGGTCAGCAGTTCGAAACTACCAGCTGTTCCTCAGGAGAAAGATGAGGCTTTCTGCTCCCGTAACATTTTACAGCCTCAGAAACCTTGTACAGGGTCGGAACAGACTCCACGGCACATAATCACCACCAAAACCAAAACCCATTGCCACCAAGTCAATTCCAACTCATAACGACCCTATGTAGGATTTCTTAGGCTGGAAATCTTTACTGAAGCAGAAAGCTTCATCTTTCTCCTGCAGAAGGGCTGGTGAGTTTGAACTACCTGCCTTGCAGTTAGAAGTCCAAAGCTTAGCCTCCAATGCCAGTAGAGCTTCTAATTAGATGGCCTAAGGCAGTTTTTATCCTCAAGGCATACAGTTTTGCTAGAGAGATAGAAACTTGGACCACTGGCTAAAATATATTCAATTGCATGGAATTTGCACAAAGTGCGCTTTTTGTCATCCCAAATTGCCTTCACAGAGTAAACTACTTCAGAGTCATTATCTACCATGCTGGTACAGTGGGGAGAAAATGTTGGTGTAAAAGTCATAGGGGTGCCCAGGAGACATCAAAGCAAGTGGTCAGGTCCCCTCAGGGCAAACCCCCTTCCAAGACTATGACTCAAGGGGAATACACGAGTAGACATGCTCTCTGACTGGTGACCACATTGGTCACTGATAAGGGGAAGTGCAGGAAAAACAATAATGAAGCTGCGAGCTAAGTCCGACCACATTCAGTAGATTCCTGTGAACCCAGGTAGAGACCTGGTTGGCCAGCAGTATGGCAAGTCCTGAGGACTCCTGGGCCCAGAGTCAGTGACAAAGCCACAGAGGACTAGAATGGAGAATGAAGCATCCAGCTGATAAGAAGTGAGGGCATATACATAAGAACACCCACACTTGCAAATAATACCCAATTGACCTGGCCTCAATGGCTGGATGATCAGAACTCAAGTAGAAAAAGTAAGAAGAGGAAAAAATCTGATACAATTTGATGAACTTGACCTACATCTATGGATGCAGTAGCTCAAAAGAGGGAACAAATCTTTACAGCGAGAATCATTACCACCCCCTCCATACACAGGTTAGACAGGGATGGGCAACTTGGACATTTGATACCCAAAATGGGGGGCTACCAAGGGAAAAAGTGACTGGCTTAACAAGCTTTCAAGAGGGAGCCTAGATCTAAAGGGTGCAGAGGAAGATAGAATCTCCTTTGAGTAGTATCCAATCTGTTTGGGCGGGGCTGATGAAAGGAGATGGGGATAGGACTCTTGGGGTACAATAGTGAATAATTGTTATCAGGACAGACTTGAGGGTTAGAAATGTAAAGGTAGGTGTTTTGTAGCAAGGAGGGGAGTGATTAACTTTGTAGTTTAGGAGCGGAGGACCCTGGGACCATCAGGGGAGAATAGTGGAGAGCAGGACCCCACCCAGAGAAGCAGTGACACCAGAAATGGAAGCAGAGACAATGACATGGAGAGATGGAGTGGCAGGGGACTCTTGACCCAGAGAGGGAGAGGGGCTGTGTGCTAACAACTGAGGGGCAGGCTTGCGGGGTATACCCTTTGGTTGGTTGATGATGCATGGAAGGGGTTGTAACCATGGTAATGTAATGATATACTATAGGATGAATGTAAAGCTAATGTTCTCCCATGTAAACTCTCACATAATTCACAATAAAACATCAAAAAAAAAACAAAAAAAAACAAAACCATAGTGGTTACAGATGCTGCTCTTCCAGTTATTGGCTCTATTATCATGATAAGGCTATTTGACATTGCAAAACCTTTTGTCTTTCAACTGTAAGGGAATGAACTAACTCGTCATTCTTTTTCACTCTTCCTGGAAGGCCTGAGAAAAGTTTCAATGAGATATAAGAGTATCCTGGACTTTAAAGGTTGGGTTAAGTTTAGTCTCTATAGTCAAACAACAACAAAAATTTTTCTTCTTCTTTTTTTTAATCATGTTATGTTTGCATTGTTCTCTTAATGTGTTTGCTAGATAACTGTGTCATTAATCAATTCAGACTTCCTATGGCTTTCTGGGAATACATTCTTGCAGGAGTTCATTTCTTTATTTAAGCTTAAAAGAGAAAGGAACTGAGTCTCAAGAAACCTGTGACTAGCCTACAATTGATCTTGTGTTAGAACTCACTCAGCATTCCAGGTGCCTCCCCAGCCTGACAGTTTCTGGCAGGTTTGCCCTTGATGCAAGGCTTGTCTTACTTAGTTACTAGCTTCAGCTGAGCCCTCTGAGTATAAAGATTATTAAGATTGCATAAGTCATTTCTGTTTTCATTATCCCATACTTTGGTCTTATATTACAAAAAGGAGTGCCAGGTGTTCATTCAATAGAAATGCATATCCCCAAAAGATCGCCTTTGTGAAGTTGTGGGACGTCAAGTACTTCTAGCCAACATTTTAATTTGTGCTTCATTTATGAGTTTGAAGCACCATCATGGCGGTTACTGATTTACCATTGGGCATGCCAATTGGGGTCTTCATGAAAAAGAGCGCCAGTCTCCAATTCTCATCCCTTTCATTGGGCTGTTGCTATTGTTATTGTCAAGTGCTGTAGAGTGGGTTCCGACTCAGAGCAACCTTGTAGAGAGTGTCCAGGGAGCAACTGGCGATTTTGAACAGCCAACGTGTGGTTAGTAGTCAGGTTCTTATCCTATGGTGCCATGGTGTTGTTATTAAGTGCCGTTGAGTCCGTTCCAACTCTTGGCCACCTGTGTAGGGTTTCTGAGGAGTGGCTGGTATGTTTGAACTACTGACCTTGTGGTTGAAACCAACCTTGTGGTCTAGTGCTTATCCTACAGCATCACACCAGGACCCCACCCAAATAGTTTGGGTGTAGCTGCTACTCTTCAAAATAAGAAATGCTACTGAGAAGCAGCTGTCAAAGTGAGGTGATGGGTTGTCTTTTCTCCTCAACTAATTTATTCTTACATCCTATGTGTACTGTAGTCATTTCAGCAGCAATATCTGTCACTATGATGTATTGGGGAAAAACACTGTAACAGGAGCAGGTATCTGCATCATTTTTATTGCTCTAACAGCTGTTTGATGATAGATGATAGATAGATAGATAGATAGATAGATAGATAGATAGATAGATAGATAGATGGAGGTGGTGGTGGTAGTGTGCTGTGGAGTTGGTTCCGACTCATAGCAACCCTGTACAGGGTTTCTGAGGTATAAATCTTTACAGGAGCAGAAAGCTTCATCTTTCTCCCATGGGACAGCTTGTAGTTTTGAACTGCTAATCTTGAGGTTAACAGCCCGCTTCATAACCAATACACTGCCAGAGCTTGATAGATAGATAGATAGATAGATAGATAGATAGATAGATAGATAGATAGATAGATAGACAGATAGTTAGACACTGTTTAGTTGACTTCCATTCATGACAACCTTATATACAACAGAACATTGCCTTGTCATATATCATCCTTGCAATTGCCAACATGTTTAACACAATCATTGCAACTATTGTGCCAATCCAGTTCACCAAGAGTCTCCCTCCACCTCACTGGCTCTCTTCTTCATGAAACATAATGTTCTCCTCCTGAAATTGATCCTTTCTGGTGAAGTGTCTAAATAAAGTGAGTTGAACAGTGTTCTGTTGTGATCCATAAGGTTTTCATTGGCAAATGTTTAGTATTAAATTGTCAGGCCTTTGTTTGTAGTCTATTTTAGTTCAGAAGTTCTGCTTAAATCTATCCACTGTGGGTGACCCTGCTAGTATTTGAAACCCCAGTGGCACCAATGACATAGCTTCTAGCATCATAGTAATATACAACCCACTGCAATATAACAAAGTGGCACACAGGAGATGGGCTCTCAAGATAGTTAGGACCGTGTCAGTTTACCTATCAGCCTTTATAATTTAGTTACATTGAAAAATGCTCTAAAAATATATTAGTGATTCTCACTAATATTACTATAATTTATTACTCAAATTTTAGCAATCAACACGTTCCTTTGGAAACTGGAAACAACTTTAAAGGTATGTCTTGACCAGCTTTACCATAGTGTGGCACTGTGAGTTAGTGCTCTGGACTGCAAAGTCAGTTGGAACTGTAAGGTTGGCAGTTCAAGCTCACCAGCTACTCCTTGAAAACCCTACACAGGGTCACTATGGGTTTAGAACTGACTCGATGGCACTTAACAACAACAACAACTACAACAACAACACAGATGTTATTACCATTTTGCATTTGTACAGACTCAGCGCTTTTTAGATATTATCTGTTAAGATGAGATTCCAAAATATTATTTAGATACATATATTGCTTTAGGCCACTCAAGTAGAAGGAGGAAGAAAGTCCTTTGACTCTTGTCCTAACCTTGTATTTTTCCAAGGAACTAACAGCCTCTCAGTCACTTCAAAGTTACTCTTTGGAGAACATAGTAGCAAATCTGCTGTAAGTTCTTCTAATTCCAGCCTTTTTAACCTCTTCCAGGATTTTTTCTACTACAACGCAATGGTAGTTGATGACCCTGAAGAAGACAGCAAACTTTGCTTGTGAAGATACTAGAGTATCTCTTAACCTAGGATACTCGGTTGCCAGTGGCAATTGATTAACCTCCTTCTCTGGGCAGTGATGGGTCAGTGGTAGAATTCTCATCTTCCACACAGGAGATCGGGGTTTGATTCCTGGCCAGTGCACCTCAAGTACAGCCATCACCAATCCTTTGGTGGAGGCTTGCATCTTGTGATGATGTTGAACAGTTTTCAGCAGACCTTCCAGACTAAGGAAGACTAGGAAGAAAAGCCTAAAGACCTACTTCCCAAAATAAGCCAGTGAAAATCCAGTGTATCCCCATCATCTGATTTCACTGTGTATGGGGTCAGCATGGGGCAGGAACCAACTCAAAGATAGCTAACAACAATAGCATATACCTGAGGGGTAACAATGAGCATTTCTACCAAAGTTCAGATCTGAGCTTTGCAGAGACTCCCAGTAAAGGATGTGTTAAGGAGAATTCTTCACCCCAAGTCACAGCCTGCCTTTGGGATACACATGTGGTGTTTGTGCAAAAACCACTCATCTTCTAGAGGACAGTTCCAAAACTGGGTCTTGATCTGAATCAACCTCCTCAAATCAGGTCATCATCAAGTCTTCTGCTATTAGACTGTAAGCTCACTGACAGCAAAGAGACCAGGCCTGATTTTATGAACACTTATATATCCAGTGCCTACAATGGTATCAAAAAATTAAATTAAATTTTTAAAAAATTAAAGCAAACCTTTGGCTATCAAATTGATATCCCATGCAAGTAAAGTTTTACTTAAGGTAATACAGAAATGGCTGCAAGCATATTGACAGAGAACTTCCAGAGGTTCAAGCTGGATTCAGAAGA
>NW_006408865.1:2116331-2126278 GCF_000296735.1 Chrysochloris asiatica | reverse complement strand
GGCTGCCAAAAGAACAAATAGACCTGTGTTGAAAGAAGTATAGCCAGAGAGCTCCTTGGAGGCCAGAATGGCCAAACTTCATCTCTCATACTTCAGACATATTGTCAGGAGGGATCATTCACTAGAGAGGGATATCATATTTGGTAAAGAGGAAGGTCAGAGAAAAAAGAGGAAGATCCCCAGCGAGATGGATTGGCAAAGTGGCAGCATCAATGGGCTCAAGTGTGGAACAGTTGTGAGGTTAGCCCAAGATTGGGCAGTGTTTTGTTCTGCTGTGCATAGTATTGCTATGGGTTGGTACTGTCTCAATGGCACCTAACAACAACAATAGTGGTCAAACTGAGATCCACAGGGATTTCCTGGCTATAATCATTACAGAAGCAAATTACAAGATATTTTTCTCTGTAGAACCACTGGGTGGGTTTGAACCATCAAGCTTCTGTTTAGTAGTCAAGCACAAACTGTTTGGACCATCCAGGTGCCTAATATGGTGCCAGGCAATGGTATGTAGGATTTTATTGTATGATTAAATAACAAAAGCATTTGTGCTGCGTATGACCTTCAAGTATCTGCAGAACACTAAAGCTATCCCCTGCAGCTTTTTAAAATGGAATTTGGTTTTCTGATTTCTTTACATTTAGGCTATTGCATTTGCTTTCTAATTCTGAGATGCATAATGTCCCTGCCTCATGGGAATATACAAATCAAACAAGATAGCATATGCACAAAAGAAAACAGATAACCAAACATATTTTGAAAAATCTTGAGAGACAGAATAGAAAAGTGAAACTTAAAGTGTCTGTATTTCTCTTCCAGAATTTTAATTGTATAAAAGTCCTCAAAAACATAAAAGTAACAACTTCATTTTCTGCTAGCTTTGTTTAAGAGAATACAGATTCAAGTAATTTTTAGATGATTTCCCATTATTTCTTTCCACTTTCTGAACCTAGGGCTTTTTGTCTAGTTATCTGAAGATCCAAAATTTTAAATGTTCAGATTTACAGAACACACATACACTGTGTTCATTTAGCAAATATTTTCCAAACACTCCCTCTATACATTGCTCTGTTCTCATGTTGGGGAGAAAATAGTGAATAAATTATCCAAGGATGCTCTGCCTTTATGGAACTGACAAGAAAACAGGCAAGTAAGTTAGATTACTATCAAATGTAACTAACCCAATGCAAAACTTCCACAAAAAAACAAACGAACTATGAGTAGTATTTAACCATGTAAACACAATGAGGGAAGGGTGAATCGAGAGAAAAACAGAATCCAGGCATTGAGAACATCAATTGAAAAACCCAACATAGAAAAGAATGGCGCAATTTTCAAGGAAGGCCAAGCATTTGATAGATAGCATCCAATTCAATTTAACAATGAGTTATTTGAAACTCTGAGTTAAACATTGGGCTGCTAACAGAAAGTTCTACAGTTCAAGCCCACCAACCACTTTGCTAAAGAATGATGAGACATTCTGCCACAGTAAAGGTGTGCAGCCTCAGAAACCCTATTGCACAATGCTACTCTGTCCTATAGGTATGTTATGAGTCAGAATAGACTTGACAGCAGTATTTGATACCCACTGTTTGCTTAACTATCTGCCAAGCACCATGAGAATTATGGTAGTGTTGGTGGTTGTGTGCCATCTAGTAAGTTCTGACTCACAGTGACCTTGTATACGGTTTCTGGGATGCCTGGTGAGGTGCTGTAGGATCAGCACTGGACTGTGAACCACAGGATTGCTATTATCATGTATCTTTCCTTAGAGGCTGCATGACCTCCTTGGATGCTCAAAACTTCAGACTGGAACTAATAAGAGAACATCTGATCATATATATTTAAAAAGTGTCAAAATCTGGACTAAGTGATAATGGGTAGTGACAGAGAAAAGATGTCCATATTGGCTGGAGCTGATCTGATCCAGAAAAATGTACATAAATTACAGTCACTTGCTCTCCAGCATAGAGATGCTAAAGCAAATGGAAAAAAATGAGGAGGTTCAAGAGCTGAACAGAAAAGTCAAAGATTAGCTCAAGAAGATAAAGTCAAATATTATAATAAAATTTGCAAGGATCTGGAATCAGAAAACCTAAGAGGAAGAACATGCTCAGCATTTCTCAAGCTGGGGGAACTGAAGAAAAAATACAAGCCTCGACTTTTGTTACTGAAAGATTCTCTGGACAAATTATTGAATGATGCAGAAAGCATCAAAAGAAGATGGAAGGAATACACAGAGTCACTGTACCAATAGGAAATGGTTCATGTTCAACCTTTTCAAGAGGTAGCATATGATCAAGAGCCAATGATACTTAGGGAAGAAGTCCATGGTGCATTGAAGGAATTGGCAAAGAACAAGGCACCAGGAATTGATGGGAAAAAAATTGAAATCTTTCAGGAAAGTGAGGCAGCACAGGAGACACTCACTCATCTCTGCAAAGAAATTTGGAAGACAACTATCTGGCCAATTGATTGGAAGAGATCCGTATTTGTGCCCATTCCAAAGAGAGGTGACTCAATGGAATGCGGAAATCATCAGAATATATCTTTGATATCTCAAGCGACTAAAGTTTTGCTAAATGTAATACAGAAACGGCTACAATCATACATTGACAGAGAACTACCAGAGGTTCCGGTGGGATTCAGAAGAGGCCGTGGAATAAGAGATATCATTGCTTATGTCCGATGGATCTTGGCTGAAAGCAGAGAATATCAGAAATATGTTTACCTGTGCTTTATTAACTATGCAAAGGCTTTCAATTTTGTGGATCATGACAAGCTATGGACAACATTGCAAAGTATGAGTATTCCAGAACATTTAATTGTACTGATGAGGAATCTGTACCTGAACCAAGAAGCAGTTGTTCGAACAGAACATGGGAACACTGAATGTTTTAAAATTAAGAAAGGTGTGTGACAAGATTGTATTCTTTAACCATACTTATTCAACCTATATGCTGAGCAAATAATACAAAAAGCTGGGTTCTATGAAGAAATACATGGCATCAGTATTAGAGGAAGACTCATTAACAACCTGCAATATGCAGAGAAAACAACCTTGCTTGCTGAAAGTGAAGAGGACATAAAACATTTACTGATGAAGATCAAAGAGCACAGCCTTTGGTATGGATTACATCTCAGTGTAAAGAAAACAAAAGTCCTCACCAATGGACCAATAAACAACATTCTTATCAATGGAGAAAAGATTGAAGTTGTCAAGGGCTTCATTCTTCTTGGATCAACTATCAACACTCACGGAAGCAGCAGTCAAGAGATCAGACGACGTTTTGCATTAGGCAAATCTGCTGCACAGGAACTTTTTAAAGTGTTGAAGAGCAGAGATGTCAGCTTGAGGACTAAGGTGCACCTGCCCCAATCCATGGTATTTTCAATAGCCTCATATGCATGCAAAAGCTGGACAGTGAATAAGGAAGACCGTAGAAGAATTGATGCCTTTGAATTATGGTGTTGGAGGAGAATACTAAAAGTGCCATGGGCTACCAAAAGAACCGATAGATCTGTTTTGGAAGAAGTGCAGCCAGAGAGCTCCTTAGAGGCCAAGATGGCCAAACTTTGTCACTCATACATTGGACATATTATCAGGAGGGAAAAGTCGCTGGAGAAGGAAATCATGTTTGGTAAGGTGGAGGGTCAGAGAAAAAGAGGAAGACCCCCAATGAGATGGATTGGCCAGGTGGCAGCATCGATGGACTCAAACAACGCAACAGTAGTGACGTTGGACCAGGATCGGACATTGTTTTGTTCTGCTGTGCATAAAGTCACTATGAGTTGGTGCTGACTCAGTGGCACCTAATAACAACAATCGCTGTTTACCACTTAATTTCCTCTAAAAAATAAGATCAACAAATAATTCTAGTACCAATATAACCTTGCTTAGCACCTCCCCTTCCCCCAAACTCACAAACACAGTAGCATCTAATCTATCGGCAAGTTCCTTCATTAAATTCATTATTCCTTAGCTATATTATTGCAAAATCTTCTTTATAGATTTGCTTACCTTCAGTCCCAGTCTTTTCAACTTTACCCTCCATCTTACTGTCAGCATTATGTTTTTAAAACAAGTCTTTAATAATAACTCTACCTAAAATCTTTGATGGCTTCCAAGTTTCGTACATGTTGTTAAATGCCTTAGAGTCAGTTCTGACTCAATGACCCTGTATAGGGTTTCCAAAGAGCAGCTGGTGGGTTTGAATTGCCGACCTTGACCTTGTGATTAGCATTCCAATACTTCCCTACAGCACTACATAGTAAAGTCCAATGTCATCAGCATTTCATTCAAGACCTTGCATTATATCTGCCCATTCTTATCCTCTTACCATCCCGCCCTGTCTTCCAGCCATGGACTCCCACAGATTTGTGCCTTTACTTAGGTTGTGACTTTTGGCCACCACATCCATTTTTCTACCTGCTAAAATCTATTCACATTAAAAGCTTACTTCGCATATATACTAATGTTTATATACCATTGTTGCGTTTGGGCTTATCAGAATGTCCCCTGGATTTATACGCTTAGAAGACAAAGGCCATGCTTTATTTTATGTTTGTATTCCTCATATTGCTAGCATTTAAGTGTTTAATAAGTACTGAATTAAATCAGTATGCTTTGGAGACTATAAATATATATTCACATATGCATATCAGTACATCTTTATCTTCAGTCTTTCTGTATCTGTCTACCCATCTAGATTCCTGTATTCCAAGAGCTTACTATCTATTCATTGTAATGTTGTTGTTGTTGTTGTTAAGTGCCATCGAGTCGGTTCCGACCCATAGCGACCCTGTGCAGGGTCGCTATGAGTCCGAACCGACTCCACGGCACGCAACAACAACAACGCTACCATAGGAAGCTTATTATATTCAATGAACTGTCACTGATAACACAGCTGCAAGAAATTTTACCTGCCCTTCAGGGGTTCAATCGTCTACTACCAAAAAACAAACCATTACCTTTAAATCAATTGTGATTCACAGCATCCCTATAAAACAAGGTAGAACTCCCCTACAGGATTTCCAAGGCTGTAATGAAGGAGCTCTGGTAGCATAGTGGTTACGAATCGGGCTGCAAACCTCAGGGTCAGCAGTTCGAAACTACCAGCTGTTCCATGGGAGAAAGATGAGGCTCTCTGCTCCCGCAAAGATTTACAGCCCTGGAAACCCTGTACAGGGTCGCTATGAGTCGGAACCGACTCCATGGCACACAATGACAACAACAATGTTTAAGAAAGCAGACTACGACATCATTCTCTTGTAGAGGGGCTAGTGGGTTCAAAGACCACCAGTTGGTGAACTGAGAGCTTCAACTACTGTGCTACCAAGGCTCCTTAATAGTCTAGTGTTAACTGTTGTTGTTGAGTGCTGTTGAGTCAGTTCTGACTCATAGCAATCCTATATAGGGTTTCCAACAAGCTGCTGGTAAGTTTAAACCACCAGTCTTGCAGTTCTAATGGATCTTGCAGTCCAGTGCTTATCCTACAGCATCATACCAAGACTCTAGGGAGAGTTTTAAGAGTCAGTCAAAAAGAAAAAGATCAAAAGGGGATGAAACAAGGCAAGTCATCATGGCGCTTGGTTGGTCAGTGGACTGAATCCCTTTATTGTTCTAAAAAGTACTTAAAGTAGCTTATAAGATAACTTAAAAGACATCAAACAATTTTTAAATGTATATAAAAGATGAAAGTAAAATATAGATACAGGATATCACTTGAGTTGGACCTTGAAAGATCAGTAAAATTTTGAATATTACAGGAATAAAATATTAAGATGAAGACAAGGATATAAGTAATTGAGATAGAAGAGATATTGAAGAAGTTCATGCTAGAAGACCCGAAACTACTTAAAACAGAAGTCAAGAACTAAGAGTCAGAGGGAAGTTTAGAGACTTGGGAATTGTTCTCAGGGACATTTTTGTTTGTTGTTTTGTGGTGTGTGTTGTTTTTTTTGGAAACTCCAAGAAAGAGAATTACCAAGTAAAGTGCAGACCATCAGTAGTTAGAGAATATGAATCTGTAGCAAACACACAGCAGTTACTGAATTTCCCCAACAAGTCTCAGGAATAGAGATAATGGCATTGATCTCAGCTTAAGGAATTGGCATGTGCCAATGATGGCACAACCACCAAGAGAGGAGGACTCCAAGAGCCAGGATTCCACATCAACACCCATTCTCATTTCCTTTCCTCCAGGACAATACAAAAAAACAAAAGAGTTGCCAAGTCAATCCCCACATATAGCAACACCATGTACGTCAGAGTGAAACTGTGCGCCATAGTGCTTTCAAAGGCTACATTATCAGAAGTGAACTTCCAGGCATCTGAGGCACATCTAAGTGGACTGGACTTTCTAACGTTTTGGCTAGCAGTTGAGCACAATAACTGCTTGCAACACCCAGGGATTCCACTGGTGCAGAGGAAGGCTTATTCCTCCTCTTACTCAAAGCCTGCCCCTTCTACCTCCATCAGCTTTTCTTTTTCTCAACTGTATCTTAAACTTTGCCTCACCACTAGTATTTTCTGCCTATAAATTTGTATAAGCGTCTCTATTCTTAAGAATCACCACTCAAGTCATTTTGATGTGGCTTGTGTGTTGCTGTGATGCTGCTGAAAGCTAGGACTTTACATACCAGCAGGGTCACCCAGGATGAGCAGATTTCAACTGAGCTTCCAAGACTGAAACAGACTAAAACAGAGGAAGAAGGAGAGGTGGATTGCTTTTGAATGTTCAGTCATTGAAAACTTTATAAATAGCAGTAGAACATTATCAGAAATAGAGCCAAGAATGAAAACTTTATGAATAGCACCAGAATCTTGTCAGATATAATGCCAGAAGATAAGCCCCTCAGGTTGAAAGGCACTCAAAATACATCTAGAGAAGAGCTGCCTTCTCAAAGTAGAGCTGACCAGGATGTTGCAAATGCAGAAAAGCTTTTGGAACCTTCATTTGCTGATGGGGCACAACACAAAATGATGGGGAACAACTACAAACATCCATTCATAATCAGAACATGGAATGTACAAAGTATGAAACTAGGAAAATTGGAAGTTGTCAAAAATGAAATGGGATGCATAAAGATCGATACGATAAGCATCACTGAGCTGAAATGGACTGGCATTGGCTGTTTTGAATCTGACAACCACATGGTTTACTGTGCCAGGAATGACAAATTCAAGAGAAATGTTGTTGTCACATTCATAATCCAAAAAGAACAATTAAACATCTATCTTGAAGTACAACGCTGTCTGTATTAGGATAATATCCATGCACCTACAAAGAATTTAAATTTAAGTCAAGTTGTTACTTCATTTGGTTTCAAGGTGCCTACTTTCCTTGATCTGAATGTGAACAGCAATGAAGGAAAACATAAAAAACGAGCAGGAGATGGTGGATTTGATTACCAGAAGGTCAAATAAGGTCAAAAAGTCCAAGATCTTTAAAACATTAGCAAAAAACCTCCTGATAGCAGGCAATTGTCACACTAAAGACGTATCTTCCTTCATCTGGAATAACTGTCCTAATATGGATTTTCTTCCCCTAGTTCTAACAAAAAAATGTTGTAGCCATTAGAATTCGGACTGATTTATAGAGTTTAAATTGACTTGGGCTCAAAGACTGAGGAGCGTTCCAGCAAATATTTTCTTATGGGGGTTGGGGTGGGAAGCGTTGGAGAATGAGGAAAGCATGGGAGGTAATAGTTTAATTTTTTTTGGTTGTCCAAGGGCAGAGCAAAGGAATGTTCTTTGTTCTGATTATAAAATAATTTGAAATATTTTGCACCTCAAATTAATGTCATTGTTTTGATACAAGTCTTTCTGTGTCTCTCCTTGCTGTATAAGGCAGGTAAGCTAGTATACCTTGCAGGTGATATTGATGGTAATGACTGCATGCTGAAAATAGCCCCTCTTTATTTTTCAGGGTTGACTATTCTTGGCCTTAAAGGTAGTTCTTGACCCCTCCTGAAAATGTTGTTATTGTCAGGTACCATTGAGTCAGTACTGACTCAGCGACCATATGCACAACAGAATGAAACACTGCGCATTCCTGGGCAAACCTCACAATTGTTGCCATGCTTGAGCCCATTGATGCTGCCAATTTGCCAAGCAATCTCGCTGGGGATCTTCTTCTTTTTCTCTGAACCTACACCTTACCAAACATGATATTCTTCTCCAGTGACTGGTCCCTCCTGACAATAGGTCCTGAAAATGCTATGGTATAAAAGGGCAGAGAACTTTGGGAATTATACAATGAATACCTTAGGTTAAAGTGGTATTGATTTTTATGCACTGCTTATATTTGGGGACTCAAGAGAATAAGCACTAGGCTGTGAAACACAAGATCAGTGGTTCTAGCACACCAGCTGTTCCTCAGAAGAAAGATGAGGCTTTCTGCTCCCACAAAAACCCTATATAGGATCTCTTATAAATCAGAACCAACTCAACAACACTTAACAACAAGGAAGACCAGTAAATACAATTCTTATTCAAATTAATGCACCAACCACTAAAGAAAGTGGTGATTAAATTGAAGAATTCTACCAACCTATTCAGTCTGAGGAGTCCTGGTGTGGCACTGTGGCTTAATGCACTGGACAGCAAGATCATTTGAACAGCAACATCGGTAGTTCAAGCTCACCAGCTGCTCCTTAGAAACCCTATACAGAATCACTATGGGTCAGAACCGACTCGATGGCACTTAACAACAATAGCAATTACTCAGTCTGAAATTGATCAAACATGCAATCAAGATCTGTTGATAATTACTGGTGATGGCAATTAGAAGGTTAAAAAAAGGAGAAGGGTCAATAGTTGGCAATTTGGCCTTGGTGATAGAAATGGTGTTGGAGATCACATGATAGAATTTTGCAACATCAGTGGATTCTTCATTACAAATACCTTTTTTAAACAACATAAAAGGTGACTATACACATAGACCTCACCAGATGGAATATGCAGGAATCAAATTGACTACATCTCTCGGAAGAAATGATGAAAAAGCTCCATATCATCAGTCAAAACAAGACCAGTGGTAGATTGTGGAACAGACCATCAATTGCTCATATGGAAGTTCAGGCTGAAGCTGAAGAAAATGAAAACAAGTCTTCAAGAGTCAAAGAATGGCCTTAAACATATCACAGCTGAATTTAGAGATCATATCAAGAACAGATTTGATATATTAGATACTAAGGATTGAGGTCCAGAAGAGCTGTGGATGACATCAAGAATATCATACACAATGAAAGCAGAAGGTTGTTAAAAAGACCAAAATACATGTCAGAAGAGACTCTGAAGCTTCCTCTTAAATGTGGAGAAACTAAAACAACCAGAAGAAATGATGAAGTAAAAGAATTGAACAAAAAATTCCAAAAGGCAGCTCAAGAAGGCCAAGTAAAGTATTATAATGAACTATGCAAAGACCAGAGTCAGAAAACCAAAAGGGAAGAACACTCTCAGCATTTCTCAAGCTGAAAGAATTAAAAAATTCAAGTCTTGGCTTACAATATTGAAGGAGTCTGGTGCTAATGCATCAGACTGCAAAGTCTTTTGAACTGCAAGGTTGGTGGTTCAAGCTAACCAGCTGCTCCTTGGAAACCCTATACAGGGTTGCTATGAGTTGGACTCAACTCGAAGACACTTAACAACAACAACAATGGGCAAAATATTGAATGATGCAAACAGCATCCAAAGAAGTTGGAGGGTATACACATAGTCACTGTACAAAAGGAATGGTCAATGTTCAATCATTTCAAGAGGTAGCATGTAATCAAGAACCAATCATACTAAAGGAAGCAGTCCAAGCTGCCCTGAAGGCATTGACAAAAACCAAGGCCCATTTGACGTAGCCTCGATGGCTTGATAATCAGAACTCAACTAGAGAACGATAAAAAAGAAAACAATTTTTGATAAAGGAAACGAGGGTAAATTGCTGCAATTTGAT
>NW_006408865.1:2106051-2112067 GCF_000296735.1 Chrysochloris asiatica | reverse complement strand
AGTGGCAGCAGCAATGGGCTCAAACCTAACAATTGTGAGGATGATGAAGGACCTGGCACTGTTCTGTTCTGTTGTACATAGAGGCCTTATGAGTTGGGCTAGATGTCACCTAACAACAATAATTCTTAAGAGAATAAAAGATAGAAGGAAATAAAGCAACTCTTCCTTCATCCTGCTACATTTTTCAGGTAAACTCCAAATTTTTCCTTCCTTTACTGACACTGCTCAAACAAATGATCTATATTCACTGTCTTTCACTTGGTAATCCTTTTTAATTTGACTTTTACTGCCACAATTCTCCAGAAAATACCCCCTGCTCTATGTTCCCAAATCAAAGAACTTTCCCATTTCACTTAGGAGCTCTCTGTCCTATTCAACAGCTGGTTCATGTCCTCATTGGTAAGACTCTTTGACCCTTTGGCTCCCGTGATAATACGCTCTCTCTCTCTTCCTCATGACCTTCTTAGTCTTTCCTCTTTCAAGGTGTTATCAGCTCTTCTCTATTGATGTTTCCATACATTTCATAGTTACAGCTACCATCTGCGTCCTGTTCATCTCCAAATAAATTACTCTAGTCCAAACCACTCCCTACTCTTTGGCTTCCTTTATCAGCCTGTCCACATTTCCACCTGCCAAATCCTTAGGCCCCTCACCATATCCAAAGAAAGAACACACCATTTACCATTAGATTATTATGCCAAGCTTACACTCTGGGATGATCCCTGGTAATGCAGTAGTTAAAGCACTTGGCTACAAACCAAATGTTCAATAGTTCATTATACCTCTCAAACCTCTACATCCTCTTGAAGTCTGTTTCTCATCTGATCCCTTAACCATCAGTCACTCAAACAGGCAGCCTTCTTGGCTCCTCTCTTTCACTTGTTCAATAACAAAGTTCGGCTAGTTTTCATTCTTTTTGTTGTGGTTATTGTCCTTGTTGCTGTTGTTGTCGCATTGTCTGTGACTCATGGTGACTCCATCCATGTCAGTAAGGTCAGCACTACATTGTGAAGGAAGCACTTTCCCAGTTGTATTTTGAGTGCTTTCTAACCTAAGAGGCTCATCTTCCAGCACTATATCAGAAACTGTTCCTCTTCTGTTCATTTCCAGTGGCTAAGCATTCATAAGTGATCCACCGCCCCTTCTTCCAAGTCTATCTTACTCAAAAAGCTCTGCTGAAACCTATTTACAAGGGATGATCCTGCTGGTATTTAAAATATTGGTGCTTTAAATTAATAGTTAAATAATAGTTAATACCACTATTATTCAAATTTATACAACAACCATCAAAACCAGTGATGGTACATTGAAGAATTCTATCAACTTCTTCATCTAAATTTGATTAAATATGTTATCGAGATGCAGTGGTAATTACTGGTGATTGGAATGCAAAAGTTAGAAACAAAAAGGAGAGATTGGTAGTTGTAAAATATGGCTTTGGTGATTTTTTTAAAAAAAGATGCTTGAAATCACGTGATAGAATTTTACAAGGTTAATTCATTGCAAATACCTTTCTTAAACAACATAAATGGCAATTCCACACTTGGACCTAGATGGAATACACAGGAATCAAATTGTCTATATCTGTGGGTAAAGACAATGGAGAAGGTCAATATCAGCAGCTAAAATAAGGCCGAGGGCAGACTGTGCAACAGACTATCAGTTCCTCCTGTATAAGTTCAGGCTGAAGTTTAAGGAACTTTAGCAAGATTCAAAATATGACCTTAAGTACATCCACCTGAATTTACAGAACATATCAAGAATAGATTTGATGCCTTAAGACACTAATGAGTGACTACAAAAAGAGTTTGGGGATGACATCAAGAACACTATACATGAAGAAAGAAAATGATCAGTAAATGGACAGGAAAGAAAGAAAAGACCAAAATAGATGTCAAAAGAGAATCTGAAACTTGTTCTTGAACATAGAGAAGCTAACATGACTGGAAGAAATGATGAAGTAAAAGAGCTGAAAAGAAAATTTCAAAGAGCAACTCAAGAAAACATTATATGAAATGTGCAAAGACCTAGAATTAGAAAGCAAAAGGGGAAGAACAAGCTCAACATTCCTCAAGCTGAAAAACAAACTGAAGAAAAAATTCAAGCCTTGACTTGCAATATTAAAGAATTCCATAGGAAAAATATTGAATTACCTGGGTATCATAAAAGGAAGATAGAAAGAATATGCAGTCATGGTACCATTTCAAGAGGTTAACATATGATCAAGAACCTGCGGTATTGAAGGAAAAAAGAACAAGCTGCACTGAAGGCATTAACATAAAGCAAGGCTCCAAGAATTGATGGAATACAAATGGAAATATGTCAACAAACTGATGGACACTGGAGGTGCTCCCTTGTCTATGCTAAGAAATTTGGAAGACAACTACCTGACAAACCAATTAGAAAAGACTAAAAGGAGAGAACACCAGAAAGATGTTTACTTGTGCTTTAGTGACTATACAGACTTTCAACTGTGTGGATCATAACAAACTATGGGTAACATTTTAAAGAATGGGTATTCCAAGTCACTTAATTGTTTTCTTAAGGAACCTGTACATAAAGGCAGTTGTTCAAACAAAACAAGTGGATTCTGAATGGTTTTAAATCAAGAAAGGTTTGAGCCAGAGTTACATCCTTTCACCATACTTATTCAGTTTATATTCTAAACAGATAAGAGGTTGATCAGGATTGGAGGATGACTCATTAACAACCTGCAATATACAGATAATGACATAACCTTGTTTGCTGGAAGTAATGAGGACTTAAAATACTGACTGATGAAGATAAAAAAAAGAAAAGAAAAGCAAAAAAAAAAAACTACTCTTCAGTATGGATTGCATCTCAATGTAAAGAAAACAAAAATCCTTATAACTGGACCAATAAATCACATTGTGATAAGTCAAGAAAGAATTGATGTTGTCAAAGACTTCATTTTGTTTGGATCCACAATCAATGCCCATGGTAGCAGCAGTCAAGAAATCAGAAGATATATTGCACTAGGCAAATCTGCTGCACAAGGCCTCTTTAAAGTGTCAAAGATCAAAGATGTCAGTTTGAGGACTAAGGTGTGTCTGACTTAAGCCATGGTATTTTCAATCACCTTATATGCATGTGAAAGTTAGAAAACTAATAAGGAAGACTAAAGAAGAATTGATACATTTGAATTATGGTGTTGGGGAGAATGTTGAAAGTACCAAGGACTTCCAGAACAAACAAATGTGTCTTGGAAGAACTGTAGCCAGAATGCTCCAGAGAAGTGAAGATGATGAGGCTTCATCTCTCATACTTTGGACATGTTGTCAGGAGGGACCAGTCCCTGTAAAAGGATATCATGTTAGGTAAAGTGGAGGGTCAGCGAAAAAGAGGAAAACCCCCAACAAGATGGATTGACACAGAGGCAGCAACAATGGGCTCAAACATCACGACAATTGTGAACATGGCATAGGACCAGGCATTGTTGCGTTCTGTTGTACGTAGGGTTGTGATGCATGAAAAGCAACTCAGCAACAACTAACAACAGTAGGCATACTTTAATTTTAGAAATTTTAGTTTCTAGTTTATAAAGCAACTTCATTAACATTGTCCTCACATTCTTTAAAGGGAGGTTTTACTGTTATTCTCATTTGATAAGATGAAGACACAAAGGCTCACTTGCCCATAGTCACCTTGCTACTAAAGAACAAAGCTGGTATGTGAAGCCAGGAGCTCTGAATTCCATCCTCTTTTGATTAACCTACTACCCTTTAATAGAGATTGTAGGAAAGAGGATTAATGGGGACCATTGGGCAAGTATGGTAGAGAATTCAACCATCTGTTCTATGAAGCAACTCCATGTTGAAGTCACTTGTCTAGGCATTGGGGTGCGTAAGGGGCATCTGGCTCCAGCATCCTCTTCACTGCTACCCAGATAGCTAGGTAGGAAAGCAGAAGTTCTGTCCCTTATTGTGTGGCCTCAGTCAAGTTACTGGTTATCTCTAAGTCTCTGTTTCTCATCTGTAAAATGGCCCACAGTTAGCACTCAATGAATGTTAATCATTATTATTATTATTAATCCAGTTGGTGTAAAAGACCCTTTCTCTGTCACCATTATATAAATGGGTCTATAAATACTGAGGAGAATATTGAAAGTGCCATGGGCTGCCAAAAGAACCAACAGATCTGTGTTGGAAGAAGTGTAGTCAGAGTGCTCCTTGGAGGCCAAGATGGCCAAACTTCGTCTCTCATACTTTGGACATATTGTCAGGAGGAACCAGTCGCTGGAGAAGGATATCATGTTTAGTAAGGTGGAGGGTCGGAGAAAAACAGGAAGACCCTCAGCGAGATGGATTGGCCAAGTGGCAGCATCAATGGGCTCAAGTGTGGCAATAATTGTGAGGTTGGCCCAGGACTGGGCAGTGTTTTGTTCTGTTATGCATAGGGTTGCTATGATTCAGTACCAATTCAATGGCACCTGACAACAACAACAACAACAATAAATACTGAACACTCATTTAAAGAAAATATTATTGTTATTGTTAAGTGCCATTGAGTTGATTCAACTCATCACAACCCTGTATAAGGTATCCGAGGAGGGGCTGGTGAGTTTGAACCACCGACTTTTTGGCTCAAACTGACCTTTAAGGTCGAGTGCTTATCTATGGCACTACACTAGCAATAAAGAAAATGACTTGCCCCAAATAAGGGGAATTAGCTATTTTTCAGATAACAAGAATCTATTGACTAGATATTCTCCCTGCTAGACCAGATGATGTGTTAGAAGTGAACATCTGGTCCAATTTTCTCACTTTTCAGTAGTGAAAATTAAGATCCAAAAAGTTAAATGACTTATCCAAGTTTGTACACATAGTGAAAACCCAGGACCCTAATTCAGTACTCATTCCCACTGAATGTTGTTTCTTTAAGACAAAACTTCACAGACACATTATTTATCATTGCTTTGAAATCTACCTTCTTGCTTTTTCATAATACAGCATGATTATAAAGAACTGTATATTTTGTTTATTTTAATTGTTCTTGATCCTGATGATTGCTATGTTGAGAATGATTTTAGTTCATTTGTGCTCCTTGTATACCTAAATTAAAGGATATACTGCTATTATTTTCACAGTATGTTCTCTTTTATCCCTGCCGGATAGGAAATATTTGTGAGCCATATGGGATCCTAATTCTCTGAATGCTTTTAGATTATCAGATGTCTCAACTGACAGTCCTGGATGAAAATCAAATCATGAGAATTTACAAACCCCAAAAAAATTAAGAACATTTTGGTGCTATCATGTACTGGCAATCCCATCTTTATCTTTCCTTCAATTAGGAAAAAAACAAAACAAAACAAAAACCAGATTTCTTGAATATTAGAATTTTTCATTTCTAAATTTTCAAGCCCTTCCCTATAAACTTTCTTAAATTAGTGATCTTCAGTTTGTATTGTAATCTAAATCTATGCATCAGTTTTCACTTAAGAATTCATTCATTGAAGGTTTTATTCACTACTTCTTGTTGTTGTTGTTGCTAAGTGCCACAGAGTCAGTTCTGACCCATAGCAACCCTGTATAGGGTTTCTGAGGAGCAGGCTGATGAGCTTGAACTGCTGAACTTGCTGTTCAAACCAACTTTACAGTTCAGCACATTAACCCACAGAGTCACACCAAGACTCACCAAATATAAGGGTGGAGTCCCACTGAATAGGATTCATCTTGTCTAGATGGGTCTGGTGAAAAGAGATGGGGATAAGATTCTTATGATTCTATAGCATGTAATTGTTATCATGACTAATTGTGACTGTCACAACTGTAAAGGTAGAAGTTTTGTAACAAAAAGAGGGGAGTAGTTAATCTTACAGTCTAGGAACAGAGGACGCTAGCACCATCAAGAGAGAAGAGCACGAGCAGAATGTGGGACCCTCTCCAGAGACGCAGTAACACCAGATATGGAGGCAGAGATGAGAACACGGAGAAATAGAGCAGCTGAGGACTCTAGACTTATGGAAAGAGAAAGGCAGTGCTTACAGCCAGGA
>NW_006408865.1:2094166-2104416 GCF_000296735.1 Chrysochloris asiatica | reverse complement strand
AAGATCCTTGTTGTTATTGTTAAGTGCCGTCTGTCGGTTCCGATTCAAAGTGACCCTTTATAGGGTTTCTGAGGAGCGGGTGGTGAATTTTAGCCACCGATCTTGCAGTTCAAACCTACCTTGCAGTCCAGTGCTTTTCCTACAGCGCTAGGGGCAATTTATTTGAAGCTCTTTGTGTTTCAGATTTCAGTTTATGTGAATATATTAATGCTTTAAAAGAGATCTAATGACTCTCCTGTCGTTTTATTTTATAATATATTCCTATATCTATTTTTCATTTTCTTCCTTACTTTCCTGTGTCTGCTGCTGTTAGCTGTAGATAGGGCTCTAGAACGTGAGAGGTTTAAGCTCTGAGGATACAAATTTATCATGGTATCCCTAGAATTTCCTTTGAGTCATTTATTGTCATGAGAAATTAGATATTTATATGAATAACAGTTCACCTGAAAGAGACCAAACACACAAGTAAAGAACAAATACTGCAATTATACAGCAACTTTGAATAGTGTGATTGTGTACCAGCGAGTCAGTTCCAACTCATAGCTACCCTGTATAGGGTTTCTGTGGTTGTAAATCTTTATGGAAGCAAAAAGCCTCATCTTTCTCCTTTGGAGTGCTGGTAGATTCGAACTACTGACCTTGCAGTGAGCAGCCCAGCTTGTAATCCACTACACTACTAGGGATCCTTTGAATAAATGTTGTTGTTTTTGTTGTCAACTGTGTTGAGTCAGTTTCAACTCATAGCCATCCTGTATAGGGTTTCTGAGGGGTAGCTTTTAAGTTTAACCTACCGAGCTCTGGTAGCATAGTGGTTACAAATCGGACTTCGAGACACAAGGTCAGCAGTTGGAAACGACCAGCTGTTCCATGGGAGAAAGAGGAGGCTTTCTGCTCCTGTAAAGATTTCCAGCCTGGGAAACCCTGTACAGGGTCACTATGAGTCGGAACCGACTCCATGGCACATAACCACCACCATCTTGCAGTTCAAACCAAGACTGTAGTCAGTACTTCTCCTACAGCACCACACCGGGACTCCTTGAACAGTGAAAGGAATATATATTTATGTTGACATCTGTACTTATTTTTATACCTATACATAATTTAAGGAGCTTTGGTAGCATAGTGATTACAAATCTGGCTGTGAACTTCAAGGTCAGCAGTTCAAAACTACCAGCTGTTCCATGGGAGAAAGAGGAGGTTTTCTGCTTCGGTAAAGATTTACAGCCTTGGAAACCCTGTACAAGGTCGCTATGAGTCGGAACTGACTCCGTGGCACATAAACCACCGCTATACATAATTTGTCTTTTCTATGTTGTTTTCTTTTTTAATTTCTGCTCTAATTTTTATTATTGCTTTTCTTCTGGTAACAGTAGGATTATTTTGCTGCTTTTTCCTAACTGTTGGAGATGTTGGGCTAAGGTATGGATTTGGGTTCTTTGTTCTTTTGGAATGTATGTGTTTATGACTAAATTGTCTTCTGAGCACTGTTTTTGCTATGTCCCAAATATTTTAGTATATTGTGTTTTCATTCTTGTTTGATTCAAGAAATTTTTTTAATGTCTTTATTACCCAGTAATTTTTCAATGTACTCAATTTTCCTTTGATTTCATTTTCCTTTTGTTGATTTTAAATTTTATAGCATTGTGATCTGAAAAGTATGTCAATGTTTTTTACTTTATTGAGGCTTGCTTTGTGGCTTAACATACAGTCTATTCTGGAAGAATGTTCCATGTGCACTGGACAAGAATGTTTATATTGGGTGAAATGTTTTGTATATGAAGTCAACCTGGTTGATTGTATTATTTAGCATTTCTGTGTTTCTGTCGAGTTTCTTTCTAGTTGATTTCAAGATAGAATAGATTGGTCTTTTAAAATCTCCTACTATCTTTGTGCTATAGGATAAACACTGTATCATAAGGTCGGTTTGAATTGTAAGGTCAGTTCAAACTCACAAGTCATTCCTCGGAAACTCTATCCAGGGTTGCTTTGAGTCAAACCAATTCCACAGTACTTAACAACAACAAATGAACCACAAGGTCTACGGTTCGAACCCTTTCTGTTCCCTCGGAGATATAAAACCTCAGCAACCCTCTACAGGGTTGTTATGAGTCAGAATCAACTCAACGGCACTTAATAACAACAGTAACATTATTGTAGAATTGTCTATTTTGCTCTTTAATTCTGCTAGTGTGATATATGTATTTTGAGGCTCTTTCATTGATTGCATAGATACTTATTATGATTATGTCCTCTTGTTCAATTGACCCTTTTATCGTTATATAATATCCTTCTTTGACTCTTATGCTGGTTTTTGCCTTAAAGTGTACTTTATCAGAAGTTAATATTGCCATTCTTCTTTTTTGATTACTGTTAGCTTGATATTTCTTTTTCCATTCTTTGATCTTTATTTGTTTTTTGTTTTGTTTTGTTTTGTTTTTTTGTCTTTGTGTGAAAGGTGTGTCTCTTGTAGACAGCATATTGATGGTTCTTGTTTTATTTCTATTCTGCTACTCCCTTATCTCTTGCCTGGTGCATTTAATGCATTGAAATTCAGTGTAATTATTGATAGATCTGAAATTGGTTGCTGTCATCTTGCTGTGTGTGTTTTGTGTGTGTGGCGCTGCTGGTTTCTTTGTTCTACATAATTTTCTGTGCTGTGTCTTGAATGTGGGTTTCTTGTCATTTTCTTCATTGCTGTTGTTTTAGAGTTTACTATTAATCTTTCTGGTTTTTCCTTTTTTTAATATTTTAATGAGAAGGTTTATTAATGTTCTTTGAGGTTATTCTATAATTATTAATTTCTTCCCAGACTTAAAGTATTTTGTCTTGAAATCTACTTGAATTTCTCTCCATTTAGAAGTTTCTATAACTATACTATTTCCTCACTTTACTTTGTAACTGTTATCATTGCAAATTGATATCTCTGGGTCACTATTTTCAGCCTTTTAGGTTTGTTTTACTCTGGATGCTTCTGTATCTGGGTTGACTTCTGGGTGTGGTGTCATGTATGTTAATCTCAAGTTATTGCCTGCTGTTGATTCTCTGTCCAAAGAACTGCCGTTAGTATGTTTTGTAATGTTATTCTGTTTTTTACAAATTCTTTTAGTTTCTGTTTTATCTAGAAATACCCTAATTTTACCCTTTTGTATTTAAAGGACAATTTTGCTAGTATATAATTCTTGGTTGGCATTTTTTTTCTTAAAGAGTTTTATACATGTTATCCCATTTGTATCATATTTGCTGAGAAATCAGAGTTTAGTCTTATTGGTTCTCCTATGTAGGCGACTTTTCATTTTTCCTAAGCTGCTCCCAGGATGTTTTCCTTATCTTTGGTTTTAGAAAGTTTGGTTATAATACATCTTGGAATTGCTACTTGGGGTTTATTATCTTTGGGGTTCATTCTGCTTCATGAGTGCATATTTTCTCATCTTTTATGATGTTAGGGAAGTTTTCTTCCCCAACTCTTCAACCGAAATGGTGTCTTCCTGTTCTGGGAATCCAATCACATGTAAATCATTCTTCTTGATGGTGTCCCACATAATTCTTAACTTTATTTCTGATTGTTCTATGTTGTTGTTATTGTTAAGTACCATGGCCCAACTCGTAGTGACCCTGCATAGGGTTTTTGAGGCTGTAAATATGGGAGCAGAATGCCTCATCTTTCTCCTGCAGAGCCGCTGGTAGTTTTGAACTGCTGACCTTGAGGTTGGCAACCCAACTTGTAACCACTACACTACCAGAGCTCCTTCTCTAGCAGATTAGAATTAAGAGATTTACATCCACACTCAGTAACTCAGCCTTCCATTGATTCAGTTCTACTCCTTTGCCCTTTCAATGTATTATCTATTTCTAAAATCTTAGTATTAATTATCTGAATTTCTGTTTGCTGCTTTTGTGTTGTTTCTAATTTTTGTTTTCTTTATTTTTTATTTTTATTATCTGTTTGTTCTTATAGTGGTTTCCTGATTTTTTCTTAATTTTTATCTGTATTTTCCTTTATTTCATCTTCAGCTTCTCAATTTTTCTCTCAATCTATTGAAGGTACATAAATATAATTCCTTTGAATTCTTTATCAGCAGATTTGCCTTGTACAAAATGTTACTTGGTTTCTTGACTGCTTATCTTAAAGATTTATTCCTCGGAAATGTGTTTGGCTTGGTATTTTGGTCATTTGTTTGAGCCACTCTGTCTTGTTTGTTCAGGTAAACTGAAATTGTTGTCTCTGAGTCTCTGAGACATTGAGTGTTGCTCTATTGGTATTTAGGTGATGACCGTATGTTGGTGTGTTCTTTGGCACTCACCACCTGTCTCTTGGTGGTGGAACAGAGAAGGAAGGGTATACACAGTTCTTTGTTCACTGTTCATGTAGTGAAGTTCAAGTTAGGTTTGGCTGGTGTTGGCTACTGCCTGTCACTGGTCAGGTATTGGCCCTGGCACAGGAAATAGTATTAGCCTTTGTCTAGCTGGTGGATCTGCACAAGATATTGGTGCCACAGGAGTATAGTTGCTGTCTCCCATCAGGTCGGGGGGCGGGGAGAGAGAAAGAGAGAAAACATCGACTACCATCAGCAAGAAATAAAAGAATAACGGGGGGAAAAAACAACCGTAACAACAAGTCTCAGCAAGAAAAAGGGGACTTTAATAACTAAAAAAAAAAAAAAAAAAAAAAAAGAGGAAGGGGGAAAGAAAAAGTAGGATTGGAAAATAAAAAAGAACATAGAAAGAAAACTAGGGAGAGAGAAGAAAGGAAAACAGTAAAGATATTTTACTTTACTATTTAAAAACTCAACACTTGACCTCAAGGTCGGTTTGAACCCCAAGGTCAGTGGTCCAAACCCACCAGCTGCTCCTCAGAAACCCTATACAAAATCGTTATGAATCAGAACTGACTTGATAGTGCTTAACAACAACAACAATTTTAAAAATCAAGAGAAAAAAAAAGAAAGAAGAAGAGGGAGTTGGGGAAAGAGAAAAAGAAAGGATAAATAACATGGGTAGGGAGAGAAAATGAAAGAAACAAAAGAGAAAACTGGGGTGGGGGCAAGATCCAGGAAAGAGAAAACTATAGGGAGTAGGGACACCCAGCATGAGCTGGCACCCCCTGCCCACTAAGGAGCACAAAGATGGGGAAGAAGGGAGGGGTGGGACACCTGATCCCAAATGCAGTTCCTGCTGACCTAGGTATTGTCTGGTGTCAGAGCACCTGGTCCAGAAGTAGTTTGTACTGGCTCAGATGGTGGTTATTGAAAATACCATGGCTTGGGTAACTCACACCTCAGTCCTAAAACTGACATCTTTTAAAGAGTTCATGTACAGCAGATTTGCCTTGTACAAAATGTTACTTGGTTTCTTGACTGCTGCTTCCATGAGTATTAATAGTGGATCCAAGCAAAATGAAATATTTGACAGCTTCAAACTTTTCTCCATTTATCATGATGTTATTTACTGGTCGAGTGGTGAGGATTTCTGTTTTCTTTAAATTGAGGTGTAACCCATCCTGAAGGCTATGGTCTTTGATCTTCATCAGTTAAGTATTTTATGTCCTTTTTGTTTTGAGCAAGCAAGGTTGTATCATCTGCATATCACAGGTTATTAATGAGTCTTTCTCCAATCCTGATGCTATGTTCTTATTCATATAATACAATTTCTCATATTATTTGCTCAGTATACAAATTGAATAAGTATGGTGAAAAAATACAACCCCAGCACACACTTGTGCTGATTCTAAACCATTCATTTCCCCCTTGTTCTGTTCAAATGACTGCCTCTTGGTCTATGTACAGGCTCTTCATGAGTACCATTGTGTTCCAGAATCACTCATTCTCCAAAATGTTGTCCATAGCTTGTCATGATCCACACAGTCGAAAGCCTTTGCATAGTCAATAAAGCTCAGTAAATGCTTGTGGTTAGCAGTCCAGTGCATATCCAACAGTGCTACGCCAGAACTCTGTTTCAATCGGATACTGCCTGCAAAAGATGACCACACAGCATCAGGCCAGCCATCAGCTCACTCACTCATTTGCCTCCTGTCTCACTGCTTTGGTTCCATTTCTTCTAGTCAACATTTAATCCATTTCTCTGTTCTTTCCTTTGAAGCTCTAGGTTTTAGAACCATCATTATATCTTCTTCATTTGACCTTTTGTGTCTCTGATGTAGAGGGTCTGTATATGGTGTCTGTCTAGTCTGTCATGCTCCTTTCTCAAGGTGCATCCATTTTGAATAATGCTCAATTTAAATAAATTGATAGAAAACTTTGGTGGCAGCTTGGATACCAGTTGACTATATTACAAGTAAAATCCAAGAACTTCTTTAAGTAGAAAAATTAGGTACGGGGACATTTAATAAAATTTCACTATGAGAAAGGGAGTCCTGATGTGACACCATAGGAAAAAGCATTGGACTGCAAGTTCAGTTGAACAGCAAGGTTGGTGGTTCAAACCCACCAGCCACTTTTCAGAAACTCTATATAGGGTCTCTATGAGTCAGTACTGATTTGATGGCACTTAATGACAACAACAACATGAGAAAAACTATCTCCCTTTCATAACTCTTTCAAGTTGAGTAGTAGTACTCAGTGAAGAGTGACTTAGTGGTACAATTCCCCATTTCTTTGTGGGATACCTGGGTTTGACCTATAGTCAATGCACCTCATTTTCGGTTACCATCATCGTTCAGTGGAGGCTTGTATGCTGTTGTGATGTTGAACAGGTTTAAGCAGAACTTCCAGATTAAAACAGACTAGGAAAAAAGACACAGCAGTCTACATGTGAAAATCAGCCAATGAAAGCCTTCTGGATCACAACAGTCCAATGATGGCGTAAGACTGGATCACCATAAGTCAGGGCCAACTCAAACACAGCTAACAAGAACTTTCTTCATGGGCTTCATGCTATGCAATGGGCAAGGATGTTTGCATGCCTTGTACAAGTTTTCCTTTGGCTTCAACCCCAAACAACCTGAATAACTTTTCTTTATTGTGATTTTTGCTTAGCTTTCTGTTTAACATGGCAGTTGACTTAGCTACTTTATAGTATGCCCACAGTGATCATCTCTTCATATTTAATTCCACTGGAGTGGTAGGAATAGAGTTTTCCCACTATAAAATTTAAAAAATAAAATAAAGTTGTCATGGGAAAAAAGATGTTTTTATCCTGAAGACATTTGAATGAAAAGTCACAAAACCAAAAATAACCGTGAGGAAAGTCAGGAATATTCCATTGGTCAACTATTTCAGGTTACAAAGAACCTGAACTTTGATATCTCAAGAGTTTCAGGGGAAAGCCACACACTGAGGTTAACCTAACATATCCCCAAATGCTCTTATTTTTTCTGCTCTGTTAAGACTACCATGTGTTCATATTTGAAGAGAAAACTTGTTCCTATAAACACTAGTCTTATGTAAAATTGAACTTCCCTTAAAGCCATGACAACTTTATACAATCTTCTGGCAGCCTGGTCCTCAGTTAGAAGCTGAAAACCACTCCCAGATTTAAAATCTGTCAGAGCTCGGGTAATTTCACATCTAGTGAATGTGAACAGAAACCAAAATCCATAGGAAAGAACCTGCTGCAAGTAAAAATTTTTAATGAGATTTCACAACTTGAAAGAAAAATAAGAAAAAACAACCCTATAGATGTCCCTCGGTTTGACCCTGATCAGTTTCATTTCTTGCTAATATCCCTTCTTTGTGGGTGGGTGTGGTGCTGTGAGTTAGTTAATGTGCTGAAGTGCAAGGTCTGTTTGAACCAGTCACTCCTCAGAAACCCTATACAAGGTTGCTGTGGGTCAGAACTGACTCGATGGCACTTAACAAGAAGTTTTTTTGTGTGTGGTTATCACATTCTCTAGTCTATCTAAGGTAAATTGTAAATGTCTTCCCTCCATCGTGGCCTCTATCACATTCCATAGTCCATGTTACCATCATTGTTTTCATTGAGAGAGAAAACACTGGTCAGAATTTCTTTTGAATGCAAAAAATGAGACAACTTTAAATAATGTTTGGTATTCAGGAGTTAATTTTCCCATACCCCTTGTTTATCTGCTTCAGGTCTCCAGTCAACTGTCACTTTATTATGAGCAGTTGGCCACACTCATGTTGGGGCTTTTTGCTTTGATTCACATGAAAGCTTACACTTGTTTTAGAAACTTGGTTGCCCAGTGAGACCAGTTTCCATGGTTGTCTCACAGGGTCACATTTTAAATCCAAATCAGTTTCTTCAGATTTGGATGTTTCTAATCTATTGATTCAATTTTGGTTTTTATCTCAATATCCATATTGCCTTCATCCATTCTTCACACCACTGTACACTGAGAAATAGAAATCAGTTCATGTCCTTCAATGTTTACCATCGTACTCGGAATAAAATCAATGTCTGTAATTCCCTAACGCCCAATGTCCTATTCCCTGTCCATCACTAAATTCTAATCTTACTAGCTTTCTGTTTTTAAAAGATGCCTGGCACGTCTCTCACCTCAGGACCTTTGCATCACTGACTTTCCTTCTTGGAAAGCCTTCTAACAGTTTTTCTAATTGTGGGGTTGCTCTATCTAATTTTCCATGTTACAATTTACAAGTCACTTTCTCAGAGAGACTTTTATAATTAGTTGCTCCAGCATGGATCTCCTTGTTACTGTTCATTTACAGCACTGTGTGGAACATGACAAGCTATGGATAACAGTGCAGAGAATGAGTAATCCAGAACACTTAATTGTGCTCATAAGAAACTTGTACCTAGACCAAGAGACAGTTGTTATAATAGAATAAGGGGACACTGAATGGCTTAAAATCAGGAAAGGTGTGCGCCATAGTTGTATTCTTTCACCATATTTATTCAGTCTGTATGCTGAGCAAATAATCCAAGAAGCTAGATTATATGAAGAAGGACCTGGCATCAGGATTGGGGGAAGACCTCTGATATGCAGATGGTACAACTTTGCTTTCTGGAAGTGAAGAGGACTTGAAATACTTACTGATGAAAATCAAAAGCTACAGCCTTCAGTATGTGTTGCACCTCAGTGTAAACAAAATTAAGTTCCTCACAGATGGACCAATAAATATTATGTTAAATGAGAGAAGACTGAAGTTGTCAAAGATTTCATTTTGCTTGGATCCACAATCAACACTCGTGCAAACAGCAGTCAAGAATTCAAATGACGTATTGCATTAGGCAGATCTGCTGCACAAGACCTCTTGAAAGTGTTCAAGAGCAAAGATGTCAATTTGAGAACTAAAATATTCATGATCCAACACATAGCATTTTCAGTCACCCCATATGCTTGTAGAAGTTGGACAGTGAATAGGAAGACCTTAGAAGAATTGACACATTTGAGGTATGGTGTTACAGAAGAATATTGATGTACCCTGAATTGCCAGAAAAGCAAATAGGTCTGTGTTGGAAGTAGATCAGAATCCTCCTTCGAAGCCAGGATGTTGAGAGTTTTTTCTCTTAATTAGCAAGTGTTTCCAGTCTTCTTTGTTTCCAGCAAGCAAGGTTGAGTCATCTGCATATTGCAAGTTGTTAATGAGCTTTCCTCCAATCCTGATGCCACATTCTTCCTCATAGAGTCCAGTTTCTCAGATTTTTTGCTCAGTATATAAATTTAACTAATATGGTGAAAGGATACAACCTAAGAAAGATGTGTGCTAGGGTTGTATCCTTTCTGAATTTGACTTGAATTTCTGGCAGCTACTTGTCTATGTACTGGTATAACCACTTGTTTTTTAATTATCTTGAAAAAATGTTTACTTTTGTATGATACTATTTATATTGTTTGATAATTTTCACATCCTGTTGAATCACTTTTCTTCGGAATGGGCACAAATATGAATCTCTTCTGATCAGTAGGCCAGGTAGCTGTCTTCTAAATTTTCCGACATAGATTGTGAGTCACAGTTTGTGATCCACTGCATCAATTTGTTGAAATATTTCAATTGCTGTTCAATCAATTCCTGGAGCTCTGTTTTTCACTAATGTCTTTAGTACAGCTTGTACTTTTCTTCTTCAATACCATTGGTTCTTCATCATGTACTGCCTTTTGAAATGGTTGTACGTTGATCAGTTGTTTTTGGTACAGTGCTTTGTGTATTCCTTGTATCTTCTTTTGATACTTCCTGCATTGCATCATTCAATATCTTGCCCATGTTGTTGTTGTTGTTAACCATCAAGTTGGTTCCGACCCATAGCGACCCTGTACAGGGTTTCCGAGGGTGTAAATCTTTACGGGAGTAGAAAGCCTCATCTTTCTCCCG
>NW_006408865.1:2092085-2094066 GCF_000296735.1 Chrysochloris asiatica | reverse complement strand
TAACCACTACACTACCAGAGCTCCCATTTTGCCTATAGAATCCTTCAATATTGTAACCTAAGCCTGGAATTTTTTCTCGAGTTCTCTCAGCTTGAGAAATGCTGAGCGTGTTCTTCCCTTTTGGTTTTCTAACTCCAGGCCTTTGCACACTTCATTCTAATACTTTCCCTTGTCTTCTCAAGCTGCTTTTGACATTTCCTGTTCATTTCTTTGCTTCATCATTTCTCCCATTCACTTTCACTACTCTACATTCAATGGCAAGTTTCATAATCTCTTCTTACATCCACTTTGGTCTTTTCTTTCTTGCTTTCTTCATATATGATGGTCTTGATGTCACCACAATTCCTCTAGTCTTTGGTCCTTAGTATTGCATTGAATTTGCTCTTGAGAAGGTCTCTAAATTCAGGTGGTATACATACAAGGTCATATTTTGGCTCTCAAGTACTTATTTTCATTTGCTTCTGCTTCATATGAGCAATTGATGGTATGTTCTAAAGTGGGCTGTGGGCCTTGTTTTAACTGGTATTGAAATTCTCCATCATCTCTTCCCAATATACAGTCAATTTGATTTCTGTGTATTCCATCTGGTAAGGTTCTTAACGTAGAGTGTGTTTATGTTGTTGAAAGATATATTTGCAATAAGTTATTGGTTTTATATGAAATTCTATCATGTGATCTCAAGCATAATGTCTGTCACCAAAGGCCATGTTTTCCAACTACTGGTCCCTCTAATTACTAGTGTCAGGCATATGGTAGCAGTCATAAAACTTTGCTAATAATAATACATGCAATAATTCATATAATTATAATAAAAATAATAACTATGGTTATTTTTCTGTCTTCTGTACAGTGAATGAATGAAAAGCAGCATTTTAGAGCTCATATAGTTTTATAGACATACCTATCTCTCCTATTCTTGGTATATTCCAGGTCATAACCCAATGCCTGGCACATAATAAATGCTAAGAAAAATTATTAAATAGTAGTTTAACATATACATGTTGAGTAAGTGAATCAGTGTCCATTCCCACCTTGGTAGCTTTGACTCTAAACTGAAGGGTACCATCTGTTTTATAGCTTTCAGTCACTTCCTGCCTAAGGTTGCCTGATTTGGCAAATAAAGATACAAGACACTAATTAAATGTAAATTTCTATATTTTATCTGGCACTGTTACTCCTCTCACCACCACCTTCACCCTTAAGAAGAAATGCTTCTTTTCGCTCCTTCACTGTTTCCCTCCCTCCCTTTCTCTTTCTCTTTCCCCTTTTCCTTTAATCTTATTTGGCTACTCGTCAGTGTCAGAAGACCCATCCTCCTTAACTCTAGAGATGTCAATTAAAGACAAGTACTTCCTTTATGATTAATGAGTTGCCTGTATACTGGTGTACCAACTCCCAGAAGGAGAAATATTTTCCTTCACTATCAAAGGTTCCTTCAGGTTCTGTAGCTTTCTCAGGAAACAGGAACTCTCTTTTCCCCAGATTTAGAACATATTAAATTTGGGACACAAATGTTCTTAACCTCAGAATCCTCCCACCTTAATTCATCTTCAGACATCCTCTCTCACAAACCTGGCACTGGTAAAATCCTAAAGAAAAGTTACCCAAATATGGTCCTAACCTTGAGAGCTTAATTTTTCAAGTTGCCCAGTCAGGTCGTTCGACAAGGCCTTCTCTGTAGAAGCATTGAGCTTTTTTATTTTATTTCCCATACCCAGTATATTTGTGCTTCAAATTATGATAAGTTACTTGGTACTTTAGCACTCTTGGCTCCTGACTATACTAAGGTAACTTGAAGGAGAACTATTTGATCTTTCAGAAGTAAATTATTTTATTTGAAATAAAACGTGTTGTAGAAACTGTGACAGTTACCCTCAATTGTCTGCATATATATATATATATATATTTTTTTTTTTTTTTTTTTTTTTTTTTTTTTTGCAGTCATGGGAGTTACTTCTTGGCAGTGGTAAACATTTTGAGT
>NW_006408865.1:2085831-2091985 GCF_000296735.1 Chrysochloris asiatica | reverse complement strand
GAAGCATGCACAGTAGAGTAAATAGAATGAAACATTGATCCCAAGTCCATCATACACTGTGCAACTTTGGCTAAATTCTGAGACTCAGTTCCTCTACTATAAAATGAAGATAATGCCAACTATCTTTTGTTATAAAGCTTATAAATAAAGTAGACAAAGTACCTGGTACTCAGTGAATGCTCAGTGGCTAGAAATTAATGTGAAGTTTTTAAGGCACTTTTTCCTTTTTTGTTATACACGACTGTTGTGTTGGCTATGTTGTTGTGAGGTACCATCAAGTTGACTTCCACTCAAAGTGGCTTCATGTGACAGAATAAAGCTGGGATTTGCACTGGACTGCAAAACACAAGGTCAGCAGTTTAAAGCCACCAGCTGCTCCTCGAAAACCCTCTTCATGGTCGCTATGAGTCGGAATCGACTAGATGGCGCTTAACAACAAACACATAGGGTTTTCTGGGTTGTCACCTCCAAAGATGCAGCCCTTCAGGTCTCTGTCCTATGAGGGCTATTAGGTGCATTCTGACAACCAACCTTTGGGAGTAGTAGTCAAGTGCTTAACTATTTGTGCTACCAGGGATCTTTGTATTGGCCAGACCTAGGAACATTTTTTTTTTTTTTTTTGCTTCTTTCACAGTTGTTATTAAGTGCTGTGGAGTTGGTTCCGACTCATAACAACCCTGTATAGGGTTTCCATGGAGTGGCTGGTGAGTTTGAACCACTGACCTTGTAATTCAAACCAACCTTGAAGTCGAGTGCTTATCCTACAGTGCCACACCAGGACTCCAGATAAGCACTGGATTTTGGAGTTCTTTATCACCAGCAAGAGCTCATTTGTAATAGGAGCCTGTTGTCAATACACAGGTGCCATACATATTCCTATTCTGTTAAGAGCAGGGTGTCCAGACTAACGAAATCATTGCTCACTTTTCACTTGTGAAGCCCCGGGAAATGTTCAGCATATTAGATAGGAGAAAAAAAATTCAAATACCTGCCAAGATTATGTACAGCCGAGGATTTTTTTTTTTTTTAAACTTCACAGCTTGTGATTGGAAAAGGACACAGGACAGCTGCTAACTGTTTTCCTTTCATCTCTTCATCTCCGTTTTTGGCAGGTTCTTCTAATAGCTCTCCTGCCACACTTGATCTGCAGCACAGTGGGAACTAAAAGAGGAGGATTAAAGGGTCCCCCAACTCCATACCACCCCCTGCTCAGGCTCAGCTGCTGGGAAGGACCATTTAAAGCATTTCATATCCTTTCTACCCCTTTGGGGATGGTATAACCCAGCTAGACATCACCTTCAAAAGACAGAAGTTAAGTCTTTGCAGTTAGTTAGGGAATGTTGAGACTAGAAAATCCCAAGGTCCCTGCCAAGTCTGATTCCATGATTCAGGGAACAGAAAGGATAGAGCAGAGGAAGGTCAGTCAGCTCCCCAAATTCTCTTCCACAGAGGGATTCACTGTTGCTCAGATGCTGGGAACTCAAGGATAAAACATGTTGGAACCTTTACTTGAATGTAAATTTGTATCTTGCACTCATGCTCACCAGCTGCTTCTGGGAAATGCTATACAGGGTCGCGATGGGTCATAACCAACTGGACAGCATTTCACAACAAAGTAAAATAGGAGTCCTGGTGTGGCGCTGAGGCCTAATGCGCTGGACTGCAAAGTTGTTTTGAACCGTGAAGTTGACGGTTCAAACTCACCAGTCGTTCCTCGGAAACCCTATGCAGAGTCGCTCTGTGTTGGAACCAACTCAACGGCACTTACCAACAATATAGTAAACCAGGGAGTCCTGGTGTGGTGCCATAGGATAATCACTCAACCTCAAGGTCAGTTTGAACCACAAGGTCTGCGGTTTAAATTCACCAGTCAAACGCTATACAGGGTTGCTATGAGTCAGAGAAGACTCGACAACACTTAACAACAACAACAAAGTAAAATATAAATGGTTTAGGTCTAACCACAGTTTTTGCACCTACATTAAATCCCCTGAAGAGTAATGAAAGAAAGGCTCTTACCAGCTATAAAAACAAGTTATTTATGTTCTGTGAGTCTTGGTTTGTTTATTTCCAAGATGAAGGTAAGAATTGAACTACCTTGCAGAATAGATATTACCATTTAAAAAGTTTGTATGTGTAAAACATTTAGAACAGTGCATGTGCGGTTTCGTTTCCACTAATTTATACCAGCTGCTATTCATGTGAAACTGAAAGAATACAGTAGGTATATGGAAGCTGTCCGTAAGAGCATGTATCTGGAGGCAGGTAAGAATATGTAAATAAACTCTCTTCACCTCATCCTCTCATCTCACTTGAAGGAGCTGTGGATTAGCATTCTTAAATAATAAAGAATAGCTCTTTCTACAGCAGCTACTAAATTTTTGGCCGAAGATAGTACAAATTACTGTAGAAATGACTTTTTAGGCTTCATAAATGCATATAATTCTAAAATTAATGTCACCAATGATTCAGAATTATGATTTATGACATCACCAAATCCTGTTCAATACTTTAATAAACAACTGATTATTTAAATTCCCTCTCTCTTCATGAGAACAGAAGACATTGACATGAAAAGTAAAGATAACAATCATTGTATAAAAGTCATTGTAACTTGCTTAGCTGTTAAATGCCAATCTTAAAAATAAATTTTAAGATTTTAATTTAACTTATTAAACTATATAGATATTATTTAAATTACTGCAACCTGATGCAACATTTATTTGACTCAGTAAGCCAAGTGGTCTAAAGAATCACAAAAACCTTCTTCATAAGCTAAAAACGTTAGAATTTAGTTAAAATTTGAATAAGAAATCCCATTGCACAAATCAGAATATGTTCAAATAGAGGATTAAAGTAGTAAGGCAAAAAATGTCCAGGCAGTGCCTGTATTAGGGATGAGATTCATCTTGAAGTCAAATTTGTAGGTAGCTCAGAGTAGGTGCAAACAGTTTTTATTTAGCATTACTTTAGTGTAAGAAACAGCTGGTCACCTTTTCAATGATTTAAAGCCTGCACATGCAGCAAGTGAAGGTGGTTGTGATGAAGAATTCCTTGTAAATAGGGGTTGGTTCAGTCCTTTCAGAATGAGGGCAAATTTACATAACGCTGAAGTGGCATTCTAGGACAAACACTAGACTTCTAACCACAAGTTTAGTGGTTCAAACCCATCAGCTGCTCCTCAGAAACCCTATGAGTCAGAACCAACTCCACAGCACTAAACAACGAACAACAAAGGGCAAATAAGATTTGCCCTTCAGCTGGGCATTTGTAATCTGGGAACTGCCTATCTACAAAATTTTGTTCCACTGCCATTTCACTAGTGGAAGAAGCCCATCCACCATTATCTGATCATTTGTGGAAATCTTTATTTCTGTAGGATAAACTAAATAAAGCTTTGTTCCAAAACTGACAGAATTCTAATACAGCATTTATCACAATTATTATTATTATAACCACGCAGAAGAGACATGCACTGGGTTTACAAATTGGTAATCAAATTGACTTGAAGCTTTTACAGAAATGAGGTAACATTGTTATACCCTAAAAATTATGTATATTTTTAAGCCACTGTGTTATTTTTGCAGCCAAATATATATATATAATTACATTAAGACTAAAACAAAATATGTGTTTTTCCTTGTGTGGGTTTGCAAGATCTTGGTGTCACTCTATTATACAACTCTTCTATTTTAAATATTTAAGGCCACACAAATTGTGGGAAAGAATCTAATTTAGTTAATTATAGAGCAAAAGCAATTTTCCCCAATCAACCATCTCTTCTTCATATTATTTTAGTCTTGGACTGAATGAAGATTCAGAATAAATAACATCTAATTCAAGCTTTTATTAAGAAGAACCCAGTTCTCTAAGGTTTATGTTTCTTTAGCTTTTTCTTTGATGTTTTTTCCTTAGCGTTTAATGTAATAAGCAATGTGTAGGAAAGGTTTCTGAATTGATATGATATAGTGTTATGCTATATATTCCTGGTGCGGAACTCTAGAATAAGTACTAGACTGCTAATTACAAGATTGGTGGTTCAAACCCACCAACACGCTTGAGAAACTCTGTACTGGGTCGCTATGAGTTAGAACCCACTTGACGGTGCTTAACAACAACTGCAACAACATTACAGGTCTTGTTTTTAACTTTTTATTGTGTATGGAGTGAATCTTTACAGAGATCTTGATTTTACATTCAACAAACCCTACATTTTGCTTCATCTCAATGATTGCAATCCATCCATGTAACAGCAGTTAACCCACTTGTTCCCTGGGGTTCCTAATTCCACTCCACCCTCCTTCCCATCCCTTCTCAAATTTGTCCTTAGATAAATGTTGCCCATTTTAACTTGAATGATTGACTATTCCATGGTGAGTATATCTTACTCAAAATTATAGTTTTCAGTTTTGTTCCACATTTTCTGCCACTCTATCCTGGACCCTTTTAGAACAGTTGATAGTGGTAGCCAGGAATTATCTAGTTCTCTGGTCTCAGAGTCATGGTGACTGATACTCATCTTCTCGAGTATTCTATTGGACTAGTCAATTCCAAGCACCCTAACTTTTCATCACTCTTCTTTCTTCTGCACATGGAGAGAACAATAGGTGCACCTTACATGGCCACTCATGAGCTTTTGAGGTACCAGATGCTACTCACTGAAGTGCTGGTGTGGCTCTACAGGATAATGCATAGGACCACAAGGTCAGTTTGAACTGCAAGGTTGGCAGTCACTCCTCAGAAACCCTATACAGGGTCGCTATGGATCAGAACTGACTTGATGGCACTTAACAACAATTCACTAAAGTAAGATGTAGAGCATTGTCTTTGTGGACTATGGTATATCAACTAACCATGATGGCCCCTAAGACTTTGTTCCTCAGCCTCCAGGCTTGGCAACTCATTGTCTTCAAATTTTTGATAATAGTTAAGAACTGTTCCTCATTTTGCCCCTGTATGCTCCACCATTGAACAAACATGAAATTTACAGATGATGTAAATTTGCTGAAAGCTAAGAGGACTTAAAATGCTTACTGATGAAGATCAAAGATCACAGCCTTCAGTAAGGGTTGCACCTTAAAGTAAAAAAAAAAAAAAAATTAAAATCCTCACAACTGGGCCAATAAATAACATCACAATAAATGGAGAAAACATTGAAGTTGTCAAAAGACTTCATTTTGCTTGGATCCACTATCAACACTCATGGAAGCAACAGCCGAGAAATCAAATGATGTATTGCGTTAAGCAAATCAGTTGCACGAAACCTCTTTAAAGTGTTGAAGAACAAAGGTACCAATTTAAGGACTAAGGTGCACCTGACCCCATAGCTTCAATAACTTCAGCTGCATGTGAAATTTGGACAACAAACAAGGAAGGCTGTAGAAAATTTGTTACGTTTGAGTTGTGTTGTTGGAAAAGAATATTGAAAGTACCAAGAAGTGCCAAAAGAGCAAACAAATTTGTGTTGAAAAAAGTGCTACCAAATGCTTCTTTGAAACCAGGATGGCGAGACTTCATCGTTCATAATTTGGACTTATTATTAGGAGGGACCAGTCCCTGAAGAAGGATAGCATAGAGAAAGACCCCAACAATATGGATTGGCACAGTGGCAGCAGCAATGGAATCACGGGTAACAATGATTGTAAGGTTGGCACAGTACCATGAAGTGTTTTATTTTGTTGTGCATAGGGTTGCTATGAGTTAGAACTGACTCGATGGCACCTCACAAAAACAATAACAACAAGGCTTCACCACATTCATAGGTGTGCTTGCAACAAAAGTACATACCCATGTACAAATATTCACTTTCATACCCTTATATATTTGTGGATATACTCCCACTCTCCTTCCCACAAACATTGAGCCTGTTTATCCGTTCGTGTATCTACCCACAGATCATTGTTGTCCCAAGGTTGTGTATAACACTGTTTACCTCTATCCCATTTAACTCTTGAATAAATCCCTATGACTTAACCTGTTTTCATCATTTTCTGCCAACCTCCCTCTTCTTGTATATTGACCTCCCCGTCTGTCGTGCTGTGGTGGTTTGAGTTGCTGTGATTCTGAGGTCTATGCCACTGGTGTTTTAAATAACCAGAAGGGTCACCCATGGTGGAAAGGTTTCAGATGAGCTACAAAACAAAGACAGACTAGG
>NW_006408865.1:2070673-2071076 GCF_000296735.1 Chrysochloris asiatica | reverse complement strand
ATAAACAGATACCAAAATATGAATGTTCACACCTGTATCTCCGCGGTTCTGTCAGGTGTTAGTGGCTGTTCTGATCCTTCCTCCATTTGGTCTCTCCCAAGATGGCAGCTCCAGGAATAGCTAAGAGTCTTCAATTAGAAACAATGGACTGGACTTCTTGATTCTGCTATAAATTCCCCTAGCTGTAAGCCTTCCAATCTTTTAAATATTCCTTTATATGTGTTTCAGAGTTCTAGCAACATCCCCTTGAGCCTGCTTGGCCCAGTATTCTGTGTTGTTCCTATGTTGTTCAAACAGAACATGGAAACACTGATGTTTTAAAATTAAGAAAGGTGTGAAACAAGATTGTATTCTTTCACCATACTTATTCAACCTGTATGCTGAGCAAATAATCCAAGAAGCT
>NW_006408865.1:2055020-2070036 GCF_000296735.1 Chrysochloris asiatica | reverse complement strand
AGATCCATTTTGGAAGAAGTGCAGCCAGAGTGCTCCTTGCAGGCCAAGATGGCCAAACTTCGTCTCTCATACTTTGGACATATTGTCAGGAAGGATCAGTCACTGGAAAAGGATATCATTTTTGGTAAGGTGGAGGGTCAGAGAAAAAGAGGAAGACCCCCAAGGAGACGGATTGTCCAAGTGGCAGTATCGATGGACTCAAGCATGGCAACAATAGTGAGGTTGGCGCATGATCCAGCAGTGTTTCGTTCTGCTGTGCATAAGGTCGCTATGGGTCAGTACCGACTCGATGGCACCTAACAACAACAACAACAAAATCTATATGGTTTTCCTTTTTCTTGATTATATGTTAAGGTGTGTTAATTTTCTTTGAGGCTACCCTATAATTTATTAAATTACCCCCCAGTTTAAAACAGTCTGTTTTATCTTTAAATATACTTCACTTCCTCACCATTAGGAAGTTCTGTAACTACATATACTTTTTCTGCTTTTTGCTTTGTATAGTTATCTTCACTGTAAATTGATATTTCTGATTCTCTATTTTTAGTCTTGTAGGTTTGTTTTACTTTGGATATTTTTATATGTGGATTGTCTTCTGGTTATCATAACTGTGTATGTCAGTTTCTGATCTGCTGTTCTTGGTTCTTAGTCCAAAGGACTCTATTGGTAAAGTTGGTCTGGTTGTTACAAATTCCTTTAATTTCTATTTATCGGGAAATGTTCTGATTGTGCCATTGTAATTGAGGGACAGTTTTGCTGGGCATATGATTCTTGGTTGGAATTTTTTTGTTGTTCACTTAGAGTTTTGTGTATGTCTTCCCATTGCCTTGCAAGGATCCAAATATAGTCTAATTTGTTCTCTCCTATAGGTAACTTTTCATTTTCCCAAGCTGCTCTCAAGATTCTGTCCTTTAAATGCAAAACTAATGTTCTCCCATGTAAACTATCACATAATTCACAATAAAACATTAAAAAAAAAAAGATTCTGTCCTTGTCTTTGATTTTGGAGAGTTCGATTCTGATGGCTTGATGATGTTCTTTAGGGGTCTATCATGTTTGGGGTTGTTCAGCTTCCTGGATGCTTATCTTCTGGTCTTTCATGATGTTAATGAAGTTTTCTTCCAACAGCTCTTTGACTATCTTTTCTGTGGTTTTCTTGATCTCGTCCTGTTCTGGAATTCTGATTACACATAAGTTATTTTTCATCATGTTGTCCCACATGAGTCTTAAGCTTTTATTGGATTTTTTCATTCTTTTTCTGATTGCTCTTCTTTCTTAATAGTTTCAAGACATTTATCTTCAAGCTCATTAATCAGGCTTCCATTGATTCAAACCTGATCCTTTGCCCATTCAATGTACTGTCCCTTTCTAAAATCTTAGTATTCATTTTCTAGATTTCTATTTGCAGGTATGCATTGTCTCCAATTCTTTATTTTATTTGTTCCTGTTGTGTTTCCCTGAATTCTTCCTTGTTTTCATAAACTTTTCTGTCACTCATTTAGGGGCACCTAAATATCATTCTCTTGAATTATTTTTCAGGTAGTTGCAGCAGTTCCTTGAATTTTTTTTTTCCTTAAAAATGTTTTTCTAGCTCTACAGCTTCCCTGTATTTTGTGTGTGTGTGAGTAGAAATAGTCAGTTGTTTTCAAGACATTGTGGTATTGCTGTGTTTGTATTAAGTTGATGATTATATGCTGGTGTATTCTAATGCACTAACTAAGTACCACCTGATGGTTGCAATTAGGAGATGCACTGTTCACCACTGGTGCATCTCATTTTAGGATGGGTTTGACTGTGTTGGCTGTTGTTGATATCAGGTTCTTGCCCAGTGGGTTGGGTTGTAGAGAGCATGGATGTGGCTGGGGCTATAGAGGGTATGGTTGTGGCTGGGTTGTATAGTAATGGTTGCAGTCTCTTGTCAGTTAAGGCAAGAAGGGAAAACACACACAGAAGAAAGCAAACAAATAACAGCAAAAAATAAATAAATAAAAGAAAGAAAATAGTCAAGGATAAAGAATAGGCAAGAAGCTGTAAAAAGAAAACAAAAACCAAAAAGAGAAAAGAGAGAGAGGCAAAAACAATTTAAAGCCGTGGAAGAAAAATAAATGATAGAAGAAAGAAAGGAAGGAAAAGAACTAAGCACAATTAGGGAAAGGGATGAGTAAAAGGCAAAGACATCAGAGAGTAGTAAAAACCAAGAAACCAAGAAAGCGGAGGGGGGTGAGGAAGAAGAAGTTGGGAAGGAAAAGCAGAAAAAAAGAAGAAGAGAGGAAATAGGAGATAGAAAGGATAAAGTGTAAGGATAGGAAGAGAGAGGGAAAAGAGGATGAAAGAATAAACAAACCAAAACAATAAAAGAAAAAATCTAAGGCAGGTGTCAGACCCAGAGATGAGAAAATTCTTGGGTTTCCTGCTAGCCAAGAACCTCACATAGTGGGTGGGCAAGGGATGAGACAACAGGACTCCAGTTCTAGCTGAAGTTCCTTTAGGGCTCAGTGTTGTCTGTTCTGGGCACCCAATCTAGAAGTAATTTGGTCAGACTCCAGAGTAGCTGGGGGATCAGAGTATTTCCCTCCCAAAGAGTAACTGAGATGTAAGAGGTCCTGCTAGTCCAGGGCTGACTAGAACCAGCTCTGCAGGTCTGGAGCAGGCCACACCTGATTCCAGGTGCTGGGTTTGGTGCTGTTAGCTCCCCACACACTTTTCTGTTCCTCCTATTGGTCAGAGAGCAGGGGCTTAGCTGGAAGTGTGTGTGCATGGATGAGGTCCACATCTCTGGTCATCAGTGTAGCAACACTGTTGTTAACTGCTGTAGAGTCAGTTGCAACTCATAGAGACCCAGTAGAGGGTTTCCGAGGAGTAACTGGTGAGTTTGAATCACCAGTCTTGTTGTTCAAATTGACCTTCCAATCCTGCGCTTATCCTACAGTGCTATACCAGAAGTCCAGGGTAGCAATATTACAGTTTTGAAATTACAAGTTTCAAGCTGAAGTCCTAAAAGAAAATCAATATAAATAAGTTTTAGAGATGCTTACAATAAATAACTATTCTATTTCTAATGGATCACTAAATATAAAACACTGCTCGTTATTATATTTGGTCATCTTATTTGCTTATCACAGCTGAAAAAATCCAATACAGCTCTCAGTTCTCAGTACACAAAATAATACTAGGTGACTTTCATTATTTTAAGATTTTTTAAAGGAATAGAAAACCCCCAGGTTTAAGCATTTCTCGTCAGGACAAGAACCAAACCGAACCATGTTCACTGCCTACAAGTCGATTCCTACTCACAGTGACCAAGACTATAGAGCAGTTTCTATCATTGCCTTGGGTCTTTCATCCTTCTAGTAAGTCATTAAACTTTACCTATGAATTGTTAGCCCCTAAATGTCTCAAGCAATGTGTGTGGTTAGATGCCAAGAAAATAGTAATTTATGTTGGCTTTGTCATTATATATCATAGATTTCTAGCCACCAGTAAAAAAATGAGATAAATAAACTAAAGATCTTACCCAGCAGTAGTTTTTGATTTCCTGATTTTATTCTGGTACTGAGGAACTGAATTTTTAATGTTGTTTAAATTTAATGAATTTAAATAGCCATATGTGGCTAGTAAGTATTCCTTTAGACAGCTCAATGCTAGAGCATTCACATAATCTTTACCTAGGCAGAGGATGTCCTTGTGTGTCCAAGAAGAGAAACTGAAAATAGGGTAACTTAGAAAGAAAAGAATGGCCACAATTTTGAAGCCTAGCAGAAAGAGGAAGATACATAGTATTAGTTGTTATTGTTGTTAGCAGTCACTGAGTTAGCCCCTGACTCATGCAACCCATGCACGATGGAATGATCTACTGCTTAGTCTTTTGTCTTCCCTATAATCAAATTGGATTTATATAATACATAGAGTTTTCATTGGCTAATTTGTAGTAGCTCTCTAAGCCCTTCTTCCCAATATGTCTTAATTTCGAAGCTCCATTGAAACGTGTTCAGCATCATAGCAACACATAGACTTTCAATGACAGATTGATGGTGAACAGGAATGAGGAATGAATGGAACCGGGTTTTCCACATAGGAGATGAGGATTCTAACATGACACCACAACTTCCTTTAGAACTCTCCCACAGAGCTTCCACTGCTCCCATTACATATTTGTACAGGTTCCTAAGTATGGTACAGAGATGACTGAGACAACAGAATTCAAGAGAAGGGGCTTAAAAGACAATGAGCTTCAAACCCACTAGCTGCTTCTTTGAAACCTTGTATAGGGTTGCTATAAGTTGGAACCGATGCCAAGGTGCTTAACAATAACACCAAGAAAAGTGGCCAAAAAGACATGGGAAGAGCACACAAAAAAAGGGACATATCACTTCATACTCTCCAGTACAAATTCTGTTTACAGTCTGCCTTTTCATTTAGCATCCTTATAATGATTTCTCACATGGGCCAGAGGTTGTGAGTTTATAAGCATTTGACTGCTAACTATAAGATCAGCTGTTCAAACCCACCAGCTGTTCCTCAGAAATCCTATAGAGAGAGTGATTATGAGTTAGAACTGATTCAACAGCACTTAACAACAACAGCAATGGTGTGTTTCAGTGTTTCTGTAACATAGTGGATATATATAAATGTATTTCTTGTTGGTGATAGGTACCATCGAGTCAGTTCCAACTCATAGCAAACCTATATACTGTGGAAGGAAACGTTGCTGTGTTTGAGCCCACTGTTGTAGCCACGGTGTCAATCTGTCGTGTTGAGGGGCTTCCTCTTGTTCACTGACTTTCTACTTTACCAAGTATCATGTCCTTCTTCCAGGACTAGTCCCTCCTGATAACATGCCCAAAGTACATGAAACTAAGTCTCACCACGTTCATGTCTAATTCTGGCTATACGTCTTCCAACACAAATTTATTTGTTCTTCTGGAAAACCATGGTATATTCAATATTTTTCACCAACATAATTCAATTGCATCAATTCTTCTTCGATCTTCCTTATTCATTGTCTATCTTTCACATTCATTTGAGGCCATTGAAAATACCATGGCTTGGATCAGGTGCACCTTAGTCCTCAAGGTGATAGCTCAGCTTTTTTAAAATAAAATTAAAAAATCACTTTAAAGAAGTTCTTTTGTAGCAGATTTGCCCAGTGCAATATGTCACCCTGATTACTGTAGCTTTATAATAATTTTCAAGCTTGCTTTCCCATATGAACTCATGGAGTGATTTTTCAGAGGAATTGTGTTGAATCTACAGATTAGTTTGGGTAATATTAACATCTTACTATTAAAATTTTCAATCCATGAACACATAATATCTTTCCATTTATTTAGTTCTCTTCTCATTTCTTATAGCAGTGTTGTTTAGTTTTCACTGTATAAGTTTTTCACCTTCCTTGTTAAATTTATTTGTAGGTGTTTTATTCTTTCAAATGGCATTGTAAATGGAATCATTTTCTTAAATTGTTTCTCAGATTGTTTATTGCTGATGCTTAGGAAAAACATAACTGATTTCTATGTGTTGATCTTATACCTTATCACTCTGCTGAACTATGTGACATTTAAGCTGCATTCTAAGGACATGGGAAAACATTAATGGATTTTAATCAGAGGGATAATTACAGTGAAATTAATGTTTAGGATGGGTTGCTATGGTAGCAGTGTGAAGGAGAGCTAGGAAAAGGGTAAACTAGAAGAGGAAGACTAGTCAAGCAGATGCTTTCATAATACTATGAAACAAACCATGGAACTTGGTATGAATTAGCGTCAGTGGGGATGGGAGGGAGGTGTGCATTCAAGAGACATTTAAAAATCAGAATTTTTTTTAATTTAGTGACTGATTCATTAAGAAAGGTGAACAAGAGGCAAAAGTCTAGAATCATATTCTCAGATATCTGGCTTTTATCACCTATATATTTGGTCACCTCCACAGTACTCATTAGGATTAGGAGTCCATGTGAAAGGGTAAGGATCAGGTGGGATAATGACTTTAATTTTGAATATACAAAAGTCAAAAAGTATAATTCATACACATATGGGTTTATTCCAAACAAAACATGTTTAAACACGTCTCTGCTATAACTGAATGGCTGAAGACATGATCTCTCAGTCATACATTTATCTTAGTCTCATTTAAGGTGCCTTCAATAAAGAAGGTATTTTTTGTGCCATGGAAGAAAAAAACAAAACAACTTTCAGGTCAGGACTAATATCAAATGTAATGAAAGTCAAGTGGACATCTTCCCAAATCATTGAAGTTTTTCAACAAGTTCACAGGAATGCGTCCCCACAGTTTTTAGATGGACCAAGTGTTTTAAGAATGTCAGAAAGACTTCAAAGATGAGCCCAGAGAGTGAAGATCATCAACTTTGACGAATAAAGAAATTGGCTTTCAGAAACTGGTGGGAGAAGACAGTACCTTTGATGTGATTGCTACTGACGTTGGGATCTCATGTGGTTTGGTGTTTTCAATTTTAAGGGACTGTCTTGGTGTCAGTAATCTCAAGGGGAGTGCCAAAAGCACTGTGTGAAGATCAGCAAGCTTGAAAAGCTGATTGTTCCATCAGTCGTCAAAGCAAGGTCAGAGCTAAAGAAGACAATATTATGGAATGAATTGTAACCAAGGATGAGTCTGAGATTTACCAATATGATCCAGACAGCAAAGTCTAATCAGTATTTTATTATGGTTTCCCAGGGGATCTGCTTGGTCAATTAAATTCAAGGCAGAAAGATCAGCTCAGAAAATTATAGTGATTGTTTTTTGGGATCCCAAAGACATAGTCTTAGATTTTCTCAAAAGACACCAGATGATCATTGAGGGTAGGGACGGGATTTATTATGAATAAGTTTTAAGAAAATTGAAAACTTCATTGATGAGAAAAAGGTCAGGAAAGTTGCACCAAGGACCTTTTTGTTTTTTCTCTCTTCTCACAGCAATGTATATTTTCATTCTTTGAGGCTGCTTATATAAATTTCACTGGGAAATTTTACCCCATCCACCCTACAACTCTGATCTTGCACATTCAAAATTTTTGTTCCCTTGCTAACCACAAGGTAGATGGTTCAAACCCACCAGCTGCTCCTTGAAAACCCTATAAAGGGTCTCTATGAGTCAGAACTGAATCCAGGGCATTTAACAACAACAACAAGATGCCAAAACTGCCATTTTAATGTGGCGTACATCAAAGAACCCAGATTCCTCAGGGAATAGTTAGAACACTAGAAACACTGCGTTCTGTAGCTTAGAGATTTAGATGGAGAATATGTTGAGAAACAGTAGCTTTACATTTAGTTTTTTTTTTTTTTTAAATAAAGATTTTTTATGATTTTGTAACAATAGTTTTGACTTACCCTTGAATGCAGCTTATAATATCAGGTAAAATTCTATGTGAAGACGTCATAGAATAAGTTCCATAATGATTCAGGAGTGTAGGAAAAGTGTCTAGACCAAAGATTTTGAGACAACCATGTATTGTTGCTGTTCAGTGCCATCAAGCCAGTTTCTACTCAGAGCAAACCTGTATAGGGTTTCTGATGAACATCAGCCTTGCAGTTTGCAGTCTAGTGTAAGAAGAAAAGATTGCTGAAGAATATCATTTTGGGAAAGACAAACAGTAAAGAGAATAACAAGGATAGATGACAAAGAAAAAGAAAAATCATAGAGAATGTTGAGTGATGTTATAAAAGCAAAGGTAAGGACAGGTTCAAACAGAAAGGAAAGGTTAGAAGGGTCAAAAGTAGCCAAAAGTCCCAGTAAAGTCAGGATTGAAGAGTATCAACCAGATTTGGCCATAGAGAGGTCATTCTCTATCTTTGACAGCAAAAATTTATGGAGTAACAATGAGAACGTATTGCAGTGGGTTGGAGAGTAAATGGGAGATGAGGAAGGAGAAACAGTTAAGTATGCTGTGGAGGAGAGAGGGTGGAGAATGTAATGTAATTGGAGGTTAAGCAGAAGATGGACATCATTATACCTTGTTCTAAACACTGTTGAGTCCTGGTGTGGCTCTCTAGGGTAAAGTACTGAATTGCTAAGTGCAAGGTCAGTGGTTCAAACCCAGCCCTATACTGGATCACTGTGAGTCAGAACCAACTCAACAGCACAGCAGCAACAACCAAAGACCAGATCTGACAGCATGTGAAAAATGGAGGGAGGTAGCTAAAATATACACTCCGTTTTTATTGAGGAAAAATGGAGTTAAGCTGGTATTCTCTAATTTAGAGAAGGCAAGTGATACTGTGAGAAGAATTGCTAGCTCCCAGGAAGAATGGGAATATTTGTTGTCTTTGATGAAGCAACTGTTACCCAAGTGTAAAAGAAATAGTAAGTTGTAAGGTTGGAGATGATTACTTTTTCTGAGAAAATCAACAGGAATCCATAAACAATGAGATATTCTATAATTCCTTTGTAGTTCCAGGGTAGCACAAATGGATAAGCACTCAACTACTAGTCAAAAGGTTGGTAGTTTGAACCTACCCAGAATCACCTCGAAAGACCGTCTGGAGCTCTGCTTCTGAAAGGTCACAGCTTGAAACCCCTATGGAGGAGTTCTACTGTCCACACAAAGGGTCACCATGAGTTGGAATTTACTCAATGGCAACTAACGGCAGCAACATAATTTTCACTAATATGAAATGTTATAAGTTCACACTACCAGGATTTCTTTAACAAAAATAAAAAAGAGAGAAAGAGTAAGCATTGTTTCTTGAATTTCTTAAAATATAATTTCAAAATATATAATCTGTGGATTTATGTATAAAACTTGTATGTGAAATCATAGCATTTTAAAGTTGAAAGGGTATTTGTTAAACTGCTTCATTTTATAGGTGAGGCCAGTGAGTCCTGGAAAGGCTATGTTTACTAAACTAGAGCTGAATGAATGCAGATCTTAGACTCCAAGCTCAGGGATGTTTAGACTAAAGACAGACTGGATGGTACAGTACGATATTTTTAGTATCACAGAAAGAAAGAAAATGGATAGATTCTAACATCATGCCTTGTTGGGGACAGTAAATCCTTTCCTTGACATTTTCACAATTAATACCTTCTTTGCTTGAGCGCATTTTCACCATTTACAGTGTGCTTCCTTCCCATAATTTTCATTCATCTTTCATTAGAGTTTATTAATTATCCTGTATGCCAGGAAATTTGCCTTGGAGAGAAGATGATGTTATATCCTTAACACTTTTTTTAGAAATGTCTAACTTAACCTACAAATCATCAAAAAAAATTCCTTCCTTACTGAAGATAGTGAGGTATAATAGTGCTCTGGGAGTATTTAGTTGTTTAAATAATTTCAGGATTCAAACACTGAAATAAACTTTTCAAAATTATTCATAGATTGTTGTTGTTAAGTGCCATCAAGTCAGGTCTGACTCATGGTGATCCTGTATAGGGTTTCCAAGGAGTAGTGGGTGAGTTTGAACTACCCACCTTTTATTTCAAACTGACCTTGCCGTCCAGTGCATTAACCCACAGCACCACACCAGAACTCCTACTCATAGATAGTTGTTAACAAAAACTATGGACTACTGGTATGTTTTATGTTTGTCCAAAGAAACCAGTTCTCATATTTTGCCTTAGCTTAGCTGAAGTTGTGCATAGGTAATTGAGTTAGGAAAGCCTGAGAAAGCTCTAACTAGAATGTAAGAACTTTTATTTTAAGACTGCTGGTGGTGGTGTGCCGTGGAGTCTGTTCTGACTCATAGCGACCCTGTATAGGGTTTCCAAGACTGCAAATCTTTACGGGAGCAGAAAGCCTCATCTTTCTCTGACGAAGCGGCTGGTAGTTTTGAACTCCTGACCTTGAGATTAACAGCCTGACTTGTAACCACTATGCTAACCCCTCAAAAAGTAAAAATGATAACACATCCCAGCTCATGCCATGCTAGTCCATTTCTGAGTATCATAACGTGTTCTCAAAATGAAGTAATTTATATTCTAGCCATGCTTTATTGTGTGCACTGAGTAATTTCTTCAGAGCAATGTTTCCTGTGGCATATTGCCAAAGCTGGCTTTATTTGTTTTTCATTAGGCTTTTTCATTATCATGCTGTTATATACCTGGATCGTTCAGCTTCCTCTGAGATGACTCGTGTAGCTTAAGCATAGGAATGATACTTTGAGTAGGTGGAATATTTTTGTCCACTGAATACCCACTTTCAATCCCTGGCTATAGTACCATGCTAATGGCTTTAATCCTTCTAAGAACATTCAATTTTCCATCTGTAATGTAGCCTGATATTAATTGTTTGCATTCACCTATTCTATCCCCGTCCTGGAAGACATTAGTCTCACTTTGCTCCACACTCAACTTGCTTTGCTCATCCTCCTTTACTGTCTCAGGAAAAGGCTTCAAGATCCGCCCCATTGCCCAAGCCTGGAACCTGTGTGTTTTCTGATTTCTCCATCATTTCATGCTTTTAATCACCAAGTCAAACTTCAAATCCATTCACTTCACTCTACTTTCACAGCCAAGTGATATGATCTCAAGAACAATTTCAGTACCCTCCCTCTGATCTCCATGACCCTAGGATTACCCCTCCCAAGCCTTTCTCTTTTGCTCTGAATGTCCTTCGATACCTATTATTTTTCATAAGTAGATCTTCTCTAATTTCTACTAAGAAATACTTTTGTGTTACATTACATTAATGTTCGATTAACTACATTATTAGGACAGAGTTTGATTTGTCAAGAAAAAATTAGTGATCTAGATGTGAACTGCTCTAAAAGTTCCTCAGTTTAAATGGAAAAATCTTGGTTACAAATTCAGAGAGACTAAAGTTTAGGGACAAATAAGCAGTCTATAAATTTCTGTATTCAAATATTAAGCAGAGTGCAGAAACCATGTGGGAGCCGAGTCTGACTTCCCCTGATTGCCCAAGAGGGAGAGGACCAAACTCAGAATCATCCCAAGGCTGATTCCTATGAAGTGGAGCTCAGACATGCTTCCACCCTAAAACCCTCTTTACCCTGCAGCACTCTCTGCTTCACATCTGGGTTCAATAACCCATTGTAATGGCCACACAGTGCTCATAATAACACTCACAATTATGGGCTTTATTAGGGAAGTGAACAGGGACAAAACCAACCCAGGACACAGCCCTTCTCCAGTCAGGAGCACCTCTTGTTTGCCAGACTGCAGGCATGCCTCACTCTGCTTTGCAGCCTCTCAGCCATGTGGTGCCTTGACCTCTGCTCTGCTGGAGGGAGCACGTGTTACAAAGTTCTTTCAGCCAGTCTTTAAATGCCCAAAGGGCACAGTCTCCAAACCAGAGTCTCCTACCCGAAGGCACTCAGCATTAGTCCACAGGACTAGAGTCCGAAGCTGCTCTGTCTCTCCATGCTACTGCCTCTGCCATGGCCTCTTGCCTCATCTCTGTGGTCACTTCTGCTGTTGCTGTTTCTCTAGGTAGGAATCTCATGTGTCACTCATGCTTTTCCTGCTTAATGATCCTGGGATCTTCCATCTCTATTTCTGAGATGGCTCCTTTTAAATCTAGCTGGAGAGCAAAACTAACCAATCCCAACCTTCGAATACTGTGTACCTGATTGGGTCCTGTCCAATCACTTGTGAATTAAGAAGACTTTGAATAGAAAAGCCATATCAAGTAAATTCAAGGCACTGCATAGAGGTTTTTAAAAATCATTGAAATCAGACAATTTCAGGGCTGATTGATCCTTAGAGATCATTTGGTTCAACTTCATCACTATAGAAGTAATGACAGTAATACCAAGTCACAGAAGCCAAACTGTCCTTCTAAATCTGTCATCTCAACATGTAACTTCTTGTCTTAAAGGCTGACCCTAGCTTCCCATTACACTTGGGTTGAAATCTACATTCCTCAGCACAACAAACAATATGCATATGCACTGGTCTCTGCTTATCTTTCTAGCCTTATCTATTGCTTCTCTATCCAGCTTATCCCAGAACTTAATGCTTCCAAATATTGAAAGTGCCATGGGCTGCCAAAAGAACCAACAGATCTATGTTGGAAGAAGTGCAGCCAGAATGCTCCTTACAGCCCAGGATGGCCAAACTTCGTCTCTCATGCTTTGGACATATTGTCAGGAGGGACCAGTTGCTGAAGAAAGATATCATGTTTGGTAAGGTGGAGGGTCAGAAAAAAAGAGAAAGAACCCCAGCAAGATGGATTGGCAAAGTGGCAATATCAATGGGCTCAAGCATGGCAACAATTGTGAGGTTGTCCTAGGACCAGGCAGTGTTTTGTTCTGTTGTGCATAGAGTCACTATGAGTCGGTACCGACTCGATGGCACCTAACAACAACAACAACTTACCCATAGGTCATTGCCCATATTTTCCCTTTGCTCTTTCTCTTTTGGGTACTAATTCCTAAACATCCTTCAGATATCTAAGGAGACTTCATCTCTTTTGAAAACTTTTCTCAGATCCTCTCTGAACTCCTAAGCATGTCGTCACCATCATATCACATTCACAATACTCTAATTACCTTTGAACAATCCATGTTGTTGGTGTTGTTGTTGTGAAGTGCCATTGAGTCGGTTCCAATCCATAGCAACCCTTTATAGGGTTTCCGAGGAGCAGCTGGTGAGCTTGAACCACCTTGAAGTTGACCTTGCAGTTCAAACAGCTTTGTAGTCTGGCGCATTAACCCGCAGCGCCACACCAGGGCTCCCATATGCCTCACTAAATTGAAAAGAATGAAGATAGCTGGGAGCAGAGACATGGATCATATGCATGGTTCTCTCCTTACATCTGGATCAGCAATATCTTTAAATTCATTAAGAATTCTCACTTTTAACTCTCCTGGTATACTTTAACTTTTATATCATTCCCACTCATAAAGTTTTTTTGTTGTTTTCATGGGGAAAAAATTATCAATTCATTCACTTTGACTTATTTTTTGTTGTTAGGTACCATCGAGTTGGTTCCAACTCATAGTGACCTTCTGCATAACAGAAGGAAACACTGCCCGGTCCTGCACCAACTTCACAATTGTTGTTACACTTGAGTCCATTGCTGCTGCCACTGTGCCAGTCCATCTCGTTGGGGGTCTTCCTCTTTTTCACTGACCCTCCACTTTGCCAAGCATAATGTCCTTCTCCAGTGATTGGCCCCTCCTGATAATATGCCCTAAGTATGAGACTAAGTCTGGCCATCCTGGAATCTAAGGAGTATTCTGACTGTTTAGATCACTGGTCATCTTAAATGGCAAATCCTTCTAGATGTATTTAATTTTTTTTTAAGAGTAGAATTTTACATCACAGGAAGGAATATCCAATGTTGATAATCCAACCATAAATAGAAAGTTATAGAAATACTTGTGAGAAAAGGAAAACTGCCTAAAGCCTTCAAAGCAACGGCATAGGTGACCAACTCTGTTAGGAGAATAACTTTATATCTTGGTTTAGAAAATTAAATCACATATTGGTTTGGGGTTTTTGTTGGTTAGTTAGTTGGTTTGATTTGTTTTTTTCTATGTTAAATTCTTATTTGCGACAGTGAAAATGACAGAATTAACATGTAACATTTCTGGTTTTGTTTCAGGGAAGCAATGTTATGGAAGACCAGGATTTGTTGGAAATTGGAATCCTTAATTCTGGGCACAGACAAAGAATTCTACAGGCAATCCAACTCCTTCCAAAGGTAACCAATGCCTTATTAGCTTGTTATTGTGGTTACGGGCCATCAAGTTGGTTCAGCTAATAGGCTTTCTGAGGCTAGAAATCTTTACAGGAGCAGAACGTCTCATCTTCCCCACCCCCACCACCCCCCATAGTGACTGGTAAACTGGAACCACCGACCCTGTGGGTCAAAGTCCAGTGCTTATCCTATACAGCCACTATGCTCCTAAGCCTTAAGTATAATTCCCAGCAATTTTAAGTCTAGGCATAATCTTATTTAGGACAACACTTCTATAAATTAATGCAGTGCCCAACAACAGGTCTTCTTATGTTCAACTAAACATTCAGGCTCAAAAACTCTGAGCCACACTTGGTATTAAATTTACATTTTTTGTTATTATTATTGTTAAATGCCATGGAGTTGATTCCAACTCATAGCGACCCTGTACAGGATTTCTGAGGAGCAACTGGTGGGTTTGAACTGCCGACTTTGTGGTTCACAGTCCAGTGCTGATCCTATAATGCTACACTGAGAGTGTTGGTGTTAGTTGCTGTCAATTGATTCAAACTTGCAGTGACCCCACATGTACAAAGTAGAACTACTCCATAGGATTTTCAAGGCTGTGACTTTTGGAAACAGATCACCAGACTTCTCTTCCAAGACACCTCTGTGTGGGTTTGAAATGCCAGCCTTTCAGCCAGCTCATAGTCAAGTTCTTAACCATTTGTGCCACCTAGGAACGCTAGATTTACTGAGAAGTTTGTAATACAGAAACACTTGTCAGTAGAGCAATATTAGGGTTTGCGATAGTTTTCTAGGCTGAAGTAACAAATTACCAGAAATTGGGTGGTCTAAAACAACAGAAGTTTATTCTCAAGGATCTGGAGGTGAGAAGTTCAACATTAAGGTGTCGCCAAGGCCAAGCTACCTTTAAAGACTCAATGGAAGAATCTTTCTTTGCTTCTTTCCAGCATCTGGTGGTTGCCTGAATTCGTTGGTGTTCATTGACCTGCACTTGGATCACTCCTATCTCTGCCTCTATTGTCATACAGCTTATTTACCTGTGTATCTTCCTTATAAAGACACCAGTCATTGGATTTAGGGCTCACCCTAATTCAGTATGACCCCATCTTAACTAATTACATATGTAAAGTAATTACATATTTTCAATAACCTCATATGCATGCGAAAGCTAGACAGTGAATAAGGAAGAGTAGAAGAATTGATGTTTTTGAGTTATGGTGTTGGAGGAAAATATCGAAAGTGCCATGGGCTGCCCACAGAACCAACAGATCTGTGTTGGAAGAAGTACAGCCAGAGTGCTCCTTGGAGGTCAGGATGGCCAAACTTCATCTCTCATACTTTGGACATATTGTCAGGAGGGACCAGTCCCTGGAGAAGGATATCATGTTT
>NW_006408865.1:2047847-2054920 GCF_000296735.1 Chrysochloris asiatica | reverse complement strand
GACTCAATGGCACCTGACAACAACAACAACATCATTTTATACCTGTCATCCACTTCTCTCCCTGTAATGGACTGAATGTTCCCTAAAGAGATATATTGAATTCCTAACCCCTGTACCTGTGAATGTACACTTATTTTAAAACAAGGCCTTTGTAGAGGTAATCTAGTGAAATGAGGTGATACTCGATTGGTGTGGGCCCTTATCCAATATGACTGGTGTCCTTATAAAAAGGGAAGAGACACACACAAAGGAGAAAGCCATATGAAGAAAGAGACAGAGATTGGCGTATGCATCTACAAACCAAGGAATGCTGCCAATGTTAATAACCACCAAAAGCTAGAAAAAGCAAGGAAGGAATCTTACCAACCCTTGGTTTCAAATTCTTGTCTCAAAAATTATGACAGAATAATTTCTGCTATTTTTAAACTACCCAATTTGTGGCAACTGGTTAGGCCACCCAAACAAATCCAGTCTTAGGACTAAGAGTTTTCCTGGACTTATGAAGATCAAATTCTACCCTTATCTCTTTGTTTAAACATGAAACATCAACACTTTCATGAGAAACTGTCCAAGAATGTTTCTTTTAGTGTGAAAACCTTTTCTTGACTTTTTACAATAGTGGAGAAGCTGGCTTATTTTGTACTTTGCTAGAAATTTTAAGTGTATTGTGATTCTTCTGTTCCTTAGACACAGGGAAATGATCTGATTACTTGATTGTACTGTATAACTCACTTTTGTCCAGGTAAGAATTCTGTGCTGCCAAATCATTGGATTACCCTCTAATAAATTTCCCCTTTAATAGGGAACATATTCTCTGGAAGAGATCACATTAGAAGGTCCCTGATAAAGTGGGAGGAGAAAACATGGAACAGAAGTCAAAATTATTAAAAAAAAAAAAAAAAAAAGGCTGGGTTTACTGATCTGGTCGAGACTGGAGGAACCCAAGACTATGGCCCTCGACCACCCTTCAGGTTTGGAACGGAACTCACTCTCATCACCCAATTTTCAGCCAAGCAATAGTATATCGGCGGACAACACTGATAAGGTCTGCTCACCATGAAATGGTCAAGCATTCAACAACAAAAGGGCAACATTTACCTAAAGACCAAGTTGAGAAGGGATAGGAAGGAAGGTGGGACAGAAATAAGCACAGGGAGGAAGTAGGAAAGCTTGTTACAGGGAGGGGATTGCATTCGCTGAGATGAAACCAAGAACATGATTTGTTGAATGTAACACTGATGATCTTCCCTGTAAACCTTCATTCAACTCACAATATAAAGTTTAAAAATAAAAAGATAGCATAATATCTTTTACCTTTGGCAGTATAACAACTGAAGTTCAGAAAATCAAAAAGGATCCAAAGTATTTTCATGTAAAAATGTGTAGGACATTGTGTCAAGCTTCATATTTTATCTGCTCTCTTAATGTCTCATCCTGAATTGAAATTGTATTTCAGCATGCTGTTATTAATGTTATCATACATGCCATCGAGATGGTTCTGACTCACAGAGACCCATGAACAACACAACGAGACACTGCTGATCCCTGCACCATCCTCACAACTGTTGTTATGCTAACAACAACAACAACAAAGTCCTTATTCCCAAATAAAGTCATATTCTGAGGTTCTGGGTGAACATGAACTCTTGCGGGTTACTACCGAACCCAGGATAGGACTTATCTTCCACAGAAGCCCTTTACTGCTATATACAACAATTCAAAGTCCCTCCCCCACCCCCACTTACCCACCAGTGATACCTCAAGTGGAAGAAAACAACATCCCTATTAGGTGGATGTGAGAAATATCCTGGCTTAGAATCCTCATGGCCCATAAGACGCAGGATCTTTTATAGCAACTCCATTGACCTAGGCTCCAGGGTCCCTACAAGGGAGCTGCCCAGATACAAGCATCTTCAGACTCATGGAAGCCCAAAGTATTGCCTTCCCATCAGATATTTATAGTTCATGTCTAAATCCTCCCAGTCCAAATGCAATTTACCAACCAAGCATCACTTTTACCGCAAGCAGTATGTTACCTAGCAACAGAGTTGACCTTCTGTTTCCAGATAAGGATTCAGAGGAACCTAAAGAAAGAGGTAGGATAGGATCCAAGCACTGGTCTCTCAAGATATGTAGTTTTAATTGGTAAAGCAAGGGAAAGGTATTTCAGAAGGCCAGTAGGAGTCATATAAATATAGGCAATAAATTGTTGGAAACATTAAAGGAACAATTAGTGAGACAGTGATTTATAATTCCGTGTGAGTTAAAAATTGGAGAGTATAGCAATGCAGAGAAGAGAAATATAAGTTGGGTCTATTTGTGTCAGGGTAAGGGATTTGTAATTTATTCCCTTGGTGTTGGGGAACAGACCTATGCTTTAGGCCAGCTAATTCAGTGGTGTTAGTCTAGAGTAAGAATTGTTGTTAAGTGTCTTCCAGTCGGTTCCAACTCATAGCAACCCTGTGTAGGGTTTCTGAGGAGTGGCTGGTGAATTTGAGTTAGAAAAAAAGGAAAACTAAAATGAAGAAAAATTGGGGTGGGACAAGATTGGAGGCTACGTAAGCAGATGAACTGTCACTTCTCTTATGGAATAAAGGAACAACAAAGACAATACCTAGACACACGTACCTGCCCTGTGTTTTGTGCTGTCTTCTGTTCCTTTCTTTGCTCAGAGACTATAATTTCTCCTTCACAGAATTGAAAAAAAAAATTAATACTAACCACTGATTCCAAGGAAGTTATCTGATAAAATTTGCTGGCTGACAGCAAACTGATTTTCTAATGATAGAAATGTTACACTTTTGCAAATTCAAGAGGAGCTGAGCATACAAAGGAGTTTAATAATATAATTATCTATACTAAATGGAAAAGAATAAAACATCCTTAGAACTAATTCTAGAAGTGATTCCTATAAGCATAATATTCACCTTCCTCCTTTTGTATTTTTAGTTACAATATAACTCCGTCCTCAAGTTTTCTCCCCCCACTCAGGGAAGATAGGAAACATGTCTGTCTTCTGTGCCATTGTATCCCCTGCACCTCACACAGTACCTGACACAGGGTAGGGAGGTAGTCAATAAATCAATGAATGACTTCCCTTTGTCAAGATGCTGCTCTTCTTGTAAAGCTCAGCTCAAATTATATCACATTGTTTCTTTTGTGAAAATGGAACCTTGACAATTATCATCCTAATCCAAACCAATGGTCTCTAGCTAGACCACCACAATAAATTTGAATCTGTCTAGGTTGTTGTTGTTGTTGTTAAGTGTCATCGAATCTGTTCCGATCCATAGTGACCCTGTATGGGGTTTCAGAGGAACAGCTGGTGACCTTGAACCTCCGGCCGTGCAGTTCAAATGGCTTGCAGTTTAGTGCATTAACCCACATCACCATTTAACTACTTGAATTAATTTCTTATTGATCCTCTGTGACCTGGATAATTACAAATGTATCTTATATCTGTCCTGGCTATCTGTCTTACCTTTCTACAATTGAATTTCCAACACTGCATCCCGAATGATTCTTCCAAAATTGCAAATGAGTTTATACCATATCCTGCTCTAAATTCCCAGTGGATTCCCTTTTCACTGGAAATACAACCTTTATCATGGCCTACAAAAGGCAATAGGATCTGGTCCATGCCCACCTCTGTGATGTCATCTATCACTCTTTTCTTCTGTACTCTCGTCATTTGGCTTTCTTTTAATTCAAGAACATGCTAAACTCATTTTTGCCTCCGGGCCTGGATTAGTTACCTAGTATTACTCTACCAAAAATATCACAAGTGGGTGGCTTTAAAGAACAGAAATTTATTTTCTCACAATTCCAGAGGCTGAAAGTCCATTCCAGGCTTTCCACCGTGCTGATTCCTTCCTTGTCAACAGACCCCAATATCCCTTGTTTCTTGGCAAACCTAACATAGTGTATGACTACCCAAGTTTGTGAATGCTTCTGCATTGAATCTACTCTTTTTGATAATTCAGAAAGAATTTGGTTTAGGATATGACCCACAGGAAGTGTTTCGTTAGCCTAACAAAGAAAACTCTGTTCCCAAACAGGACTACATACAGGGGTTGGAATCCCAACACATATTTGGGGGGGACACATTTCAATCCATAGCAGGGTCTTTCCATGCTGGTTCCTGTGATAGATTGCATTGTGTTTCCCCTAAAGTATATATCAACTTTCCGAGGCCATGATTCTCAGTGGTATGACAGTTACGTGATGCTCCCCCTTGATGTGATAAATCTACAAGAGGGTGAAGGGTGGGATGTGGTTGGTGTTAAGTGTTGTCAAGTCAATTCCAACTCATAGTGACCCTATATAGAGTTTCCAAAGAGTGGCTGGTGGATTTGAGCCGCCAACCTTGCCATTAGCAATCTAGAGCTTGTCCTACAGTGCCACACCAGGACTCCAAGAGTGGGATACACCACCCTTAATCCATCACAACCCAGATAGATGTGAAGGAGATTCCCAGGGATATGACCTGCAACACCTTTTATTTTACAAGAGATTAAAGGAGAGAGAAGTGAGCAGAGAATGGGGACCTACTACCACCAAGAAAGAAATGCTATAAACTGAATTCTATCCTTTGGATCTGGAATTCCTGCCTATGAAGTTCCTAGACCTCCATGCCAAGACACATGGAGATTTCCAAGGAAAGCTGAACTTCCAGATGCTGAAAAAGGTGGCGGCACTTTGAATTCGGACGTCTAGTCTCTTAAACTGTGAGAGAATAAATTTCTATTGGTTAGAGCCATCCACTTGTAGATTTCTGTTATAACAACATTAGCTAACTAAGATAGTCCCTCTGCTTAGAAAGGGACCAGATCTTCATATGCTTGCTGGTGAACTTCATTAAGTCTCTACTCATATGCCACCTTTTCACATACGTTACCTTCCTGACCTAAAATATCTTTGTCTTTTTATTTTTCATTGCAGCATTTGGGGTGCCTGAAGTTGTATAATTTATCTGGGGTTTTTCGTCTCTTCCACAGGATCCCTGTAATCAGGAACTGTGACTACCTTAGTCAGGACTACATGCCCTTCCCATAGAGCAGCACCCAGCTCATAGTAGAGACACAAGAAAAATTTGTGAAATGAGAGAACACACTGATCTCTCTTTCCTCTGAATTTTTAATGCATCTACATTCATTTCTGTCTGAAGATATTAACAATACTGTACAATTTTTTTATAAGGAGTCCCTGGGTGGTCAAAGTTAATGTACTCAATGGCTAACCAAAAGGTTAGAGGTTCGAGTCCAAGTAATCCTGGCAATCTTCTTCTATAAAACTAGTCACTGAAAACCCAAGGAGTACAGTTCTATCCTGACACACACAGGGTGGCCATGAGTCAGAAACAACTTCAGGAAAACTGGACTTTGCACCTTATAAGTAGCCTAAGGCCTGTAGAGCCCTGATAACATACTGCGTTACATGTTGGACTGCTAATCGCAAGATCAGCAGTTTGAATCTGCCAGCCACTCTGAGGGAGAAGAATGTGGCTTTCTGCTTTCTAAGATTTGCAGCCTTGGAAACCTTATACAGGGTCCCTTTGAATCAGAACTGATTTAATAGCACATAGTAACAGCAGCAGCAGCAAGACCAGAGAGATGTCCTATACATCCTTGAATTTCTCATTACACTTAACCCAATACATGCACATTAAAATAATGAAAGAATAAGTGATAGATGGAATGAATATAATTCCCCACATGTTACTCAAATATAATTTTTGCATCATAGAGTGTTTCCATTTAAAATATATCTATAATCCCATGCATGCTGTTTGATAATGATAAACAAAAGAGCTTGAATCTAGAATTATTTGAAAGGAATAAACGTAGTGTTTATTTTTAAGACAGAACATCATGCCCATTAGAGAAAACAATATAATAGAAACAATACAAAATTAAGCTTCTTCCAAGAGGCTGGTACAGAACTACTTGCTATACACATAAATAAGCAGAGAATAGATAAAAACATCCAACACGTCTTCAGCAGCAGAAGCAGAATGTTATAATGCTACAAATTGATGCTTTGCCTTCTTTGGTAATGAGCCCAATCTTCAGATGGCTAATAGTATAATCTTATTGCCAGCACATTCATTTGCATTTACTCCAACTTAGTCCTGCCAGAAAATGGACAAAATGTCTCCTCATTTTGTTTATGCAATTTTGTCTTCAGAATACTTATGTTCATCATCTGTGAGATAGTTAAGGTTTTTTGTCAACTTGGCTGGGCCAAGATTCTCAGTGGTTCCGCAGTTAAGATGTAGTTATCACCTCCATGATGAGATCTAATATGATACAATCATCCCCATAATGTGAGCTGATGTAATTATCCTATGTGTTATCACTCTTCACGTCTATGATGTTAATGATGCCAGATGTAATCCACAGGATGAGGTTGAATCTTGAGCCATTCTCTTTTGAGATAAAAAAGGAGAGGGAAGAGATCAGAGATAGAGAGACTTACTACCACCAAGACAGAAGAGCAGGAGTGGATTGCATTCTTTGGACCTGGGGTTTCTGCACTGTGAAGCTCTTAGATCCAGGAAAGATGGATGCCAAGACACAAGGAAATCTCCAATGAACGCTGGGCCTCCGGATACTGAAAAGAGATATGGACATTACCTTAGAGGTCACAGAATGAGAACGCTTCCCCAAGAGCCAATTCTCTGAATTTGATGTCTAACCTCCAAAACTGTGATAGAACTCCTGGTGTGGTGTGCTATAGGATCAACACTGGACTGAAAATCACATGGTCGGCAGTTGCTCCTTGGAAACCCTATGCAGGGTTTCTATAGTTGGAATAGACTCAACAGCACTTAACTACAGTGAGAGAATAAATGTCTGGCTGTTAAAAACCATCCACTTGTGTTATTTCTGTTAGAGTAGAGTTATATAACAAAGGCAATCTGTCATGATAAATGTTGCATGGTTGCTACCTGAGACCTTTTTTTTTTTCTTTAAGGTTTTTATTGTGGATTGAGTGAAACTTTACAGGGCACATCATCAGTTTCACATTCAGCCATTCATATAACTTGTTTCATTACATTGATTAGAATCTCC
>NW_006408865.1:2032686-2041108 GCF_000296735.1 Chrysochloris asiatica | reverse complement strand
GACTCAATGGCACCTGACAACAACAACAACATCATTTTATACCTGTCATCCACTTCTCTCCCTGTAATGGACTGAATGTTCCCTAAAGAGATATATTGAATTCCTAACCCCTGTACCTGTGAATGTACACTTATTTTAAAACAAGGCCTTTGTAGAGGTAATCTAGTGAAATGAGGTGATACTCGATTGGTGTGGGCCCTTATCCAATATGACTGGTGTCCTTATAAAAAGGGAAGAGACACACACAAAGGAGAAAGCCATATGAAGAAAGAGACAGAGATTGGCGTATGCATCTACAAACCAAGGAATGCTGCCAATGTTAATAACCACCAAAAGCTAGAAAAAGCAAGGAAGGAATCTTACCAACCCTTGGTTTCAAATTCTTGTCTCAAAAATTATGACAGAATAATTTCTGCTATTTTTAAACTACCCAATTTGTGGCAACTGGTTAGGCCACCCAAACAAATCCAGTCTTAGGACTAAGAGTTTTCCTGGACTTATGAAGATCAAATTCTACCCTTATCTCTTTGTTTAAACATGAAACATCAACACTTTCATGAGAAACTGTCCAAGAATGTTTCTTTTAGTGTGAAAACCTTTTCTTGACTTTTTACAATAGTGGAGAAGCTGGCTTATTTTGTACTTTGCTAGAAATTTTAAGTGTATTGTGATTCTTCTGTTCCTTAGACACAGGGAAATGATCTGATTACTTGATTGTACTGTATAACTCACTTTTGTCCAGGTAAGAATTCTGTGCTGCCAAATCATTGGATTACCCTCTAATAAATTTCCCCTTTAATAGGGAACATATTCTCTGGAAGAGATCACATTAGAAGGTCCCTGATAAAGTGGGAGGAGAAAACATGGAACAGAAGTCAAAATTATTAAAAAAAAAAAAAAAAAAAGGCTGGGTTTACTGATCTGGTCGAGACTGGAGGAACCCAAGACTATGGCCCTCGACCACCCTTCAGGTTTGGAACGGAACTCACTCTCATCACCCAATTTTCAGCCAAGCAATAGTATATCGGCGGACAACACTGATAAGGTCTGCTCACCATGAAATGGTCAAGCATTCAACAACAAAAGGGCAACATTTACCTAAAGACCAAGTTGAGAAGGGATAGGAAGGAAGGTGGGACAGAAATAAGCACAGGGAGGAAGTAGGAAAGCTTGTTACAGGGAGGGGATTGCATTCGCTGAGATGAAACCAAGAACATGATTTGTTGAATGTAACACTGATGATCTTCCCTGTAAACCTTCATTCAACTCACAATATAAAGTTTAAAAATAAAAAGATAGCATAATATCTTTTACCTTTGGCAGTATAACAACTGAAGTTCAGAAAATCAAAAAGGATCCAAAGTATTTTCATGTAAAAATGTGTAGGACATTGTGTCAAGCTTCATATTTTATCTGCTCTCTTAATGTCTCATCCTGAATTGAAATTGTATTTCAGCATGCTGTTATTAATGTTATCATACATGCCATCGAGATGGTTCTGACTCACAGAGACCCATGAACAACACAACGAGACACTGCTGATCCCTGCACCATCCTCACAACTGTTGTTATGCTAACAACAACAACACCCTTGTCTCTACTATTGTGTCATTTCATCTTGTTGGGGATCTTCCTCTTTTTCAGTGACCCACCACTTAACCAAGTATGATGTATTGTTTAGCATGCTAGCAACATTTTTTCTAATTTGTTGTTGTTAAGTGCTTTCAAGTCAGTTATGACTTGTAGCTGTATAGGGTTTCCCTGTATATGGTTTCCAAGGAGCGGCTTGTGGGTTTGAACTGCCAACCTTGTGGTTCACAGTCCAGTGCTTATCCTACAGTACCCCACCAGGAGTCCTAATGCTTACTCCATTTTTCAATATTTGTTCTTCTAATTTTATCATGAGTCCTGGTGTGGCGCTGTGGGTTAATGTGCCAGACTGAAAAGCCATTTGAACTGTGAGGTCGGTGGTTCAAGCTTACCAGCTGCTCCTGGGAAACCCTATACAGGGTCACTATGAGTCGGAGCTGACTTGACAGCACTTACCAATAACAACAACAACAACAATCTTCTCCTATATAAAACAGATTATAGAAGTCTCTTTTGGAATTATTTGGTCATTTTCTATACTCACTACTCCTTTTTCCTTTTTTCTCATTCACCCTTCAGCCTACCTGGGCCTGCCTTGCTCCTCACCATCACAACACAAAACAGGTGTTAAGATCACCAGTAATCAGCAAGTCCCTGTCCATCCTCTCCTTACTGAAACTTCATTAGACTCTCATACTGATGACAGATGTCAACGTTGTCTTCCTTTGACTTCCACAGCACCTTGTTCTCCTCTTCCCTCTCTGCTGTTCTCTCCCTTTGTCTGCTCATCCACCTCTCTGGCCATTAAATATTGAAGTTACTCAGGACTCAATCCTAAACCTTCTGCCCTCTAATCCCTTCTGATTTTTATTTCACTTTCCTTTTAGATTCCATTGATTTCCAAATTTATACCTTCAGCCAAGATTTCTCCTCTGAGAGCCAAAACCAGATATCAAATTGTCTATTTATCATCTGTACTCATATGTCACAAAGGCGAGACATGTCAAAAATGTAACTCAAGGATCTTCCCCTTCCCAAGCCTAGTCCTCCATTAGTGTTTTCACCTTAGCTAGTGGCATAAGAAAATGCAAATCAGAAACCTAGACCTGAGTGATCTTAGACAGCCTCCAAATCCATCACCTATCAGCTTCATCTACCAAACATCTAGTAATTGCCTGCTAGACTATTGCTCAATTTTATAACCACCTCCAAATTGCTCTTCCTACATCTGCAGTTCCACTCTGCATTATGTTCTTCACCTTGCAGCTGGAATGATATGGTAAAAACATAAATCAGCTCATGTCCCTTCAGTATCTTCTTGTGGCCCTTAGGGGTCATTGCTCATCTCTAAACTTTCATCTCTAGCTACTCTCTGTACCCTTACTTTGCTGAACCCCACTTTTATTTGTATAAAGGGACCCTGCTTCACTGTCCCCGGTCTGAAACTTGCTATTTCTTCCTCCTGGAAAACTTTACCCTACTTTTCCCCTCACTTTCACATCTCAAATAATGTCCTTAGGAAGCCTTTCATGAGTCCCTTTCCCCTCTTTCAGTAGGATCAGAACATGATCTCCAAGCCACATCTACTTTTCCTTAGTAATTTATAAGACAGTTTGAAACATAGATATATTCCATATCTATCTCCTTTGTCATAAGGTAAGTTCCATGAGGGTAGAGACCATCTGGTTTATTTACCATTTATCCACAATGCTTAGAAAAGTGTCACATAGTACATATGCAAAAATATTCAATGACAAGATAAATATGGTTATTATAGGACTCATGGATGCTGTACAGTTCCTAGTATTCATTGTTTTGTTCATTACCACACTACTTCTGCTCTACTGCATACAAAACACTTGCATTTTAGCTGCTCCTTATTTTTATGCTCAGTTCAGTGTAATTAATATTTGTTAAATCTACATAGTTCCAATTATTTTTTCATTAAATGGCACCAAACACTTCTAACATGGGTTTGAATTAAATTACCCCTTCTTTCCATCCTTATTTTAAGATTTTAGTTTAACCAAAAAAAAAAGTATGTTCCCTGTTATATTATCCAATAGAAAAATACATCATGTTTATAAGGAAGAAGGTCACCATAAACACGGGAACTGCTCAATGAAAAGGAGTGACATAATAGTAACTCAAGCATGCCAACTGTCATGAAGATGGCACAAGACCTGGCAACCTTCAGTCTATTATACATGAGGTCCCCATGAGTCAGAGCTGACTCAGTGACAGCTAACAATGACAGCAATACACATAAATCAGAATGCATTACAATTTTAAAAAAATATTTATTATTCATTGATCTTTGTTACTGAAAGGAACACATTTCAATCTATATTAGGAAAGTAAAAGTGACTGTGTTCTGTTGGACAAGACATTAAAAAACTAGTGAAGAAAATACATTAGAAAAATAACTAGCAAAGCTAGAAAGTAAAAGAAACCACTTTATGATTGAGAAAAGAGCAAATAGGTCAAAGCAACAGTTGACATAAGAGTTTGTCAATAGAGATACAGAGCTAGACATGCAGGGATTGAGAACTCAAAACACTTTTATTGTTAAGACAATAGGGAGTAATAGAAACTGGCAAAATAGGAAAAGCCATGCCCCCAGTGCCCACAAAAAAATGATAGGCTTTTTTTCTTTCAAACACTTTGCTAACAAACAATATTAGAAGCTAGATTTGGTTACAGCTGTCACTGCACTATTCCTGTCTCATATGAGAAAAGAATCTCACCAGAAATTTGAAGTCTTTATATAATGTTGTTGTTGTTGTTGTTTGGTGCCATCGAGTCGGTACCAACTCATAGCAACCTTATGCAGAGTAGAATGAAACATTGCCCAATCCTTGGCCAACCTCACTATTGTTGCCACGCTTGAGTCGATCGATGCTGCTACTTGGCCAATCCATCTCGTTGGGGGTCTTCCTCTTTTTCTCTGACTGCAAATTATTTCAAAAGGAGTATTATTAATATACCACTTCCTAGAATTGACTTTCTGTCCAAGATTCTGTTTTTAAAGACTCTAGTTCTTACAAGGTCCTTAAAATCCATGTTTGTTCTTTTTAGTTTTGATGTTTGATGAAGGTGTATGTAAGCTTTATGGGTAAAGTGTACTACCTGCAGTTTCTCTTGATGTCTATAAAATAACGTTCAATCTTATTTCACTGTCACTTAGAAAAACAATAGAAGTAGTTTCCTACTTCACCTGTTACTATTCAGAAGAGCAATGGCAGAATATAGGCCACAGGTACTGATGCTCTCATGATGCCTTTTAATGTAGTAAATCTTCATTCTTCCATCCCATATGTCACTCACCCTCATTCTTTTACCTCACATTACTTTCTTTTTCCCATTGACTTACATCTTAAACTTTGACCCAATTTTGGCCTATCAGCCAGTAGACATCTAGGTAAATGTATACTTCACAGAACCCCACACACATTAATACATGTAATAATTGCATGGAGGTCAAAGTGAATATATGACAGGGCTCAAAGTCTAAGGGGTGTGGCACTGAGTGTTAAGGTGCTGGAATGCAAAGTCGATTTAAACCCCAAGGTCAGCAGTTCAAGCTCACCCATCGCTCCTCAGGAACTCTATACAGGGTCGCTATGATTGGAACCAACTCAACGGCACTTAACAGCAACAGCCAAGTCTACCTGAGGGTAAAATCTATTCTATTCCCTGTGGTCCTTGGTGAGAGAACCTATGGTGTTTTCGGTTCTGAAATGTCTTATTGTTCTGGTTTTTAGATGAGAGGTCAACAAACATTTTCTATAAAAAGTCAGATAGTAAATGATTTTATTTATTTATTTTTGCTTTCAGGTCATACAGCCTATATCACACCCACACAACTCGTTGTTGAGTAAAAACTGCCATAGACAATAAAGAAACAAATGAGCATGACTATGTTTCAATAAAACGTTGTTTACAAAATCAGGCAATGGGCCAGAATTGAAATGTGACTGTAGTTTATTGGCCTGAATTTTTTATTGTCAATAAATCCTCAGCTAGACTTATAGCCTTTCTGTAATTCTGAAAGTCATTGAGATAGGGAATTAACTCAAACCAGAAACATAGTTTATTGTATCAGACTAACTAAAGATTCCATGATGACTTACGGGTCTCCTGACATCATCTCAAAGATCTGGATAAGAAGAGTGTTGTAATGCTTAACAGAGATTACACTGGCTGTGTGTCTGTTAGATTCAGTGTCAGCCCTTTTAGTCATCTTCATGGGACTATGTACTGTTCAGTGTTCAGCATCTGTCTCATTCAATAAACAAAGAATTGATCACGTCTATACTCCCAGATCAGACCCCAAAATTATAATTCTCAGTGTCCTATTCTCATGCCTTAACACTCTCTTAGTTCTTTTCTTTTCTTAATATTTCTTCACTGTCTTAAACCATGTTCATTTCATGCATTGATACTCCCTAGAATTGAGGGTTTTCTCCTTTGCTTCCTTTACACATACTCCATATGCCATTTAATTTGCTTCTGTGGCTTTCATTATCACCTCCACATGAATGACCTATCTGCTCCTGGACACCTCTCTCTATAATACAGGAATGTCAAAATAAATAGGTCCAAGTTGAGCTCCTCTTCTTAAAAAAAAAAACAAAAAAAAACCAGGCCTTCATCCTAATATATTTATCTTTATTTATCCATTCTACAAATAATTGTCTGAGTCTATAAGCACTGGATTGCTAACCACAAGGTCAAAGCTAACAGTTGCTCCTCAGAAACTCTCTCCTTATGAGTTGAAACTTAGTTGACACTTAACAACAACTATGTACCAGACATGTTGCTTAGCACAGTAACAAGCAATATAGACACAATCTTTGTCCTCGGTCTAATGAAATGTAGAGTCCGTTGAAGAAACCAGGTAATATATAAAGATTTTTTTACTTACAAAGTACTTAGAATATACTCCAGAGGAGCAGCTGATTTACTATAAGACTACGTAAAAGATCACTCAAGAGTTTCAAGGAGCATTGCTGGTGCCATTGGAGAATGGGAAGAAAGAAAGGAAAATTGACCTTAAGACCAAAAACATTGGTAATTTGTGGTATATAATTTTTTTTAATTGGTTGATGATTTACCAAGTAGATCATCAGTTGTATATTCAACAAATTATGCACACTTTGTTTCATTTCATTGATTGTAATCACCTCAATGTAACATCACTTATCCCACTTCCCCTCTATTTTTCATGTTTCCATTCCTCTTTCTTTCCCAACCCTTTTGAACTTTGTCCTTGGATAAATGCTGCCCTTTTGATCTCAGGTGGTTGGCCATTCTATGGTGTGTGTATCTCACTAGTATTGTATTTCTCCCTATAGACCTAGCTATTGCTTGTCTGAAAATTGAGCCATGGAGTTGAGTTCCATTTCACATGTGAAGAGTGACCAAAGACCATCGTCTCAGGGTTCCACCGATCTCTATTTTTTATAATTATTTTAAGTTTTGTTCCATATTTTCTCACACTCTGTCCAAGACTTTCTAATGTGATCTCTTTCAGAGCACTTGAAACTAGTAAGTAGCCAGGCATCATCCTGCTCTTCTAGGAGTCATGGAGACTGATGTTCTCATAGTCCATTAGTCCACTGGACTAATTGTTTCCATGTTCCTTCCATTTTCATTACTCTTCTTTCCTCTGGACAGGGAAAGATCAATTGTTGTATCTTCAACAAATGCTCGTGAGAATTTAACACCTAAACACTACTCACCAAAGGAGGTTATAGAACATTGTCTTTGTGGACTATTTTATGTTAATTGATCATGGTATCCCCTGAGGCTATGGTCCTGAGCCTTGAAGCCCAATGGCTCATTTCCTCAATGTATTTGTTATGTCTATGAATTTTTCATAACTTTGTCCCCTGCATGCTCTACCATATGCACAGCAAAAGTAAATATCCATGTACAAATATCCTCTGTAAAACCTTTATATATTTGTGGGCATGCTCCCACTCTCCCGCCCACACCTGTGTGCCTATGCATGCATCTACTGGAGATGATGATTTGCAGGATTGTGTATATAACAGTATTCACCTCTATTGTCTTTAACTATTTCACTCCTCCCAATGTCTTCCCCGTCTCCATCATTTTCTTGCCAACCTCCCTCTTATTGTATATTATCTTCGACTTCACCCATGTTTTGACAGGACAGCAAGACGGTTGTGTCCTTATTATTCCTTCACCTGGCACACTGTATGTTGTTGTTAAGTGCCATCGAGTTGATTCCAACCCATAGCTACCTTGTATAGAGTTTCCAAGGCCTAGGAGTGGTTGGTGAGCTTGACCACCAACCTTGCAATTCAAATGACTTTGTAGCCCAGCGCATTAACCCACAGTGCCACACCAGGATTCCTGGCACACTGTGTAATTATGACAATAAACTAAACACTCTAACAGCTGCAAAATCAGTGGCTTAGCATTATTAAATTTATTTCACACTCATGCTAAATATAAAATGTGCCATGCAGCTCTTTTCCAAGCAATAACTCATGGACCTGGACATTCTCCATAACATGGCTTCACTATCCTGAAGTCCATAAGGGAAGGATAGAGAGGAGCACAGGATGATCTATTGCCAGTCTTCAGTCTGAATTCACATATGAGCAGTTGATGGTCTGTTCTACAGTTGGTCCTTGTACTTCTTTTGGCTGATGATACTGAGTCCCTCCATCATCTTGTCTCACATATGTAGTCAGTTTGATTGCTATGTATTCTATCTGATGAGTTCCATGTGTATAGTTACCATTCATGTTGTTGAAATGTATATACTTGTGATGACTAAGTCATTGGCCTAGCAAAA
>NW_006408865.1:2029750-2032586 GCF_000296735.1 Chrysochloris asiatica | reverse complement strand
CAACCTTCTAAATATTCCTTTATATGTGGTTCAGAGTTCTGGGACCAGCCCCTGAGCCTGCTTGGTCGGATATTCTGTGTTGTTGTTGTTGGAGCTCCTTTACTGCACGTCCACCTGATCCGCCATCGTGTTTGTTCCTTACCTGAGATCTTTAATTAACATATTGTGTTTGGAAATTGATAAGATAGTTACCAAACAGAGAAAAGGTGATTTGTTTAGTTCATCTTTATCTGTTAGCATACTTGAATGCATGTTTTTCATGCTTTATTTGCATTTGTTTTTTCAAGTTTCAGGGGGGGTAAAAAACTTTATTCCTTGGCAAGAATGGTATTTCTGAAATGTGACATTTTTGTTTGATATTGAAATATTCAACAATGATAAAATATGTATGTTCTCAAGTACATTTGATACATTCAACTCATAGAATGTGTTCAATACATTCAACATATAGAATAAATTCAATACTTCAGCACCTAAAATACATTCAGCATATTCCAATCTTAGATCCATCCCTTGTCTCTCAGTTTTTCATACTGTGGTGGCTTGCATGTTGCTGTAAAGCTGGAGGATATGCCACTAACATTTTAACTATCAGCAGGGTCACCTATGGTGGTCAGGTTTAAGTGGAATTTACAGACTAAGACAGACTAAGAAGAAGGAGAGGCAGATTATTTCTGAATGTTTAAAAAACCTTACAGATAACAGCAGAACATTGTCAGATATAGTGACAAAACATGAGATTCTCAGGTTGGACGGCACTAGAAATATGACTAGGGAAGAGCTGCCTCCTCAAAGTAGAGATGACAATGATGACGCAAATGAAGCAAAGTTTTCGGGACTTTCATTTGCTAATGGGGCACAACTCAAAATGAGAAGAAAAGCTGCAAATATCCACTAATTATTAGAAAATGGAATGTAGGAAGTATGAATCTAGGAAATTTGGAAGTTGTCACAAATGCAATAGAAAACACCAAGATTGAAATCCTAGGCATTAGTGAGCTGAAATGGACTGGTATTGCCTATTTTAACCAGATAAACAGCTGGTTTACTATGTCTAGAATGAAAAATTGAGAGAAATGGTGTCACGTTCGTCACAAAAAGAACATTTCTGTATCTGTCTTGAAGTTTAATGCTGTCTGTGATAGAATAAGAGCCATACGCCTGAAAGGAAAACCAGTTAATACCACTATTAATCACATATATGCACCAACCACTAAATTCAGTGATAATAAAATAGAATAATTCTACCAACTTCTTCAGTCTAAAGTTGAACACACATGAAATCAAAATGCATTGATAATTACTGGTGATTGGCATGAAAAATTTAGAAACAAAGAAAAGGATCCGTAGTTGGAAATATGGCCTTGGTCATAGAAATGATACTGGAGATAGCATGACAGAATTTTGCAAGACCAAGGACTTACTGATTGCCAATACCTTCTTTAATCAACATAAAAGGCAACTGTACACATGGACCTCACAGAGAACTGCCGTAAATTCAAGCTGGATTCAGAATAGGGAATGGAACTAAGACTATTATTACTGACTTTAGATGGATCGTGTTGAAAGGAGAGAATACCAGAAAAACGTTTAGTTGTGCTCTTGTGACTATGCAAAGGCTTTCTACTGTGTGTATTGTGGTAAACTATGGATAACAATGCAACTAATGGGGATTTCAGAATATTTAATTGTGCTCATGAAGAATCTGTACATAGACCAAGAGGCAGTTGTTCAACAGAACAACGGAACACTGAATGGTTTAAAATCAGGAAAGGTTTGTGCCAGGGTTGTGTCCTTTCACCATACTTATTCAATCTGTATGCTGATCACATAATACGAGAAATTGTATTGTATGAAGAAAAACATGACATCAGGATTGGAGGAAAACACATTAATACAATCATGCTTGCTGGAAACGAAAAAAACTTAAAATACTTAAAATGAGGAAGGTCAGAGAATACAGCCTTCAGTCTGGATTGAACATCAATTTAAAGAAAGCAAAAATCCTCACAACTGGATCAATAAATAGCATCATGATAAATGGAGAAAAGATTGAAGTTGTAGACTTCATTTTGCTTGGGTCCACAATCAACACTAATACAAGCAGCAGCCAAGAAATCAAATGACAAATTACCTTAGATAAATCTGCTGCCAAAGACCTCTTTAAAGTGTTAAAGAACAAAGATATCAGTTTGAGGACTAAGGTGCACCTGACCCAAGCTATGGTATTTTCAGTGACCTGATAAGGAGCTGTGGTAGCATAAGTGGTTACAAATTGGGCTGCTAATACTCAAGATCAGTAGTTCAAAACTACCAGCAGTTCCGCAGGGCAAAGATGAGGCTTTCTGCTCTCGTAATGATTTACAGCCTCAGAAACTCTGTGCAGGATCGCTATGGGTCGGAACCGACTTGACGACACTTAACAATGACAACAACAACATATGCATATAAAATTTGGACTGTGAGTAAGGAAGACCATGGAAGAATTGATGTTGTTGTTAAGTGCCGTCGAATCGGTTATGACCCATAGCGACCCTGTATAGGGTTTCCGAGGAGTGACTGGTGAGCTTGAACCACCGACCTTGCAGTTCAAATGGCTTTGCAGTCTGGCGCATTAACCCACAGTGCCATACCAGGACTATGAAAAAATAGATGCATTTTAATTATGGTGTTGGAGAAAAATAGAAAAGCACCATGGATGGCTAGAAGAACCAAGAAATCTGTGTTGGAAGAAGTAAAGCCAGAATGCGCCTTAGAAACCAAGATGGTGAAACTTTGTCTCTCATACTTTAGACATGTTATCAGGAGGAGCTAGATTCTGGAGAAGAACATCAAG
>NW_006408865.1:2028003-2029650 GCF_000296735.1 Chrysochloris asiatica | reverse complement strand
ATTGAGATGCAATCCATACCGAAGACTGTGCTCTTTGATCTTCATCAGTAAATATTTTAAGTCTTCTTCACTTTCAGCAAGCAAGGTTATATCATCTGGATATCACAGGTTCCTAATAAGTCTTCCTCCATTCCTGATGCCATGTTTTACTTCATAGAACCCAGCTTCTCAGATTATTTGCTCAGCATACAGATTGAATAAGTATGGTGAAAGAACACAACCTTGTCCCACACCTTTCTTAAGATACTACCATGAATAGGGGATGAATCATGCAAGTAAATAGGTTCTGATCTGTTGCCATTCCCTGCACCTGCCATGCTTCGTCATTGAGAAATCCAGTCCCATTTAGAAAAAAGCACTGTTTTCTTGGATATTCAGTCAGTAATGAGAATAATAGATTGATATTCAGTCAGTAATGAGAATAATAGAGGTTTAGATATCCCAGCACTTGCTCTTCCTTACATAATTCTTCAAAGTATAATTATGTCTCAGAGTTGGAAAGAACCCTAAACTATAAAATTTAAGCTCAACCTATAACCCAGGTAATCTCATAGGTGAGGAAACTAAATCTTGGTCATATCAGATGGTTTTCCTGGGGACAGATTGTTCCTTAGCATTAGAACTGGAACTAGATCACAGGTTTCTGTGATTGCTGTGATTATGGAGCTCTGAGGATGCTTGTGTGTTTGTGGGGAAAAAAAGAAAAAGAGTAGGAAAGAAGAGGCTTCAATGACTAAATGTAAGAGGTGGCTTGTAAAATTAGGCTTCCTTTTAAGTTTCAAGCTTAAAATAGCAGTCTTTGTGAGCTCGGTAGGCCATTGAACTCCATTCTAGTGGCTGAAAGGAAAGAGCTATGGAAAGAATCCAAAAGCCTTAGAAAAGTAGGAGGGAGACAACCATGATAAAAAAGAAAGTCACAGAGACAATGCCCATTGTCCAGAGGGCTCTGGTGTTCTAGCCGTTTGTTTGTCCTTAAAGGTGGCCTTAGAGAAGCTTTTCTAGCAGTGGGCATTGCTGTTTCAAAGACAGAAAGAAGTTATGGGAGAAAGTAAAATCATCCTATGGTTTGGGGTTGTGGTTGTTTTTCTTTACAGTTGGGTAGACAGAAAGGAAACAGGTTAGAGGGAAGGGCACTTGCTAGAAAGTAGTGAGGATGCATCTTCAGAGCATTAATAACCAAAGAGATAATATTTTGAAAGGATTAAGCAAGCAGGCAGAATGGTATAATTTTTTTGGACATGGTCAGACTCCATGGGTCCGCATCTTGGCTCTCACCTTTACTCAACTGTGTGATCAATGTCAATTTCTAAACCCTTCTGTGTCTGTTTCCTCATCTTTGATATGACACATAATCATTTTTTTTTCTTAACTGTTTTATTGTGAATTATGTGATAGTTTACATGGGAGAACATTAATTTTATATTCATGCTATCGTATATAGTCTCATTGCCATGGTTACAATCCCCCCCATGCATCATCAACCATCCAAAGGGTACACCCTGCAATCCTTCCCCCTGTACTCCCCAGGTCTTCAGCACATAGTCGCTCTCTCTCTCTGGATCTAAAGTCTCCAACTGCTCCATCGCTCCACGTCATCATCTCTGCTTCCATTTCAGGCATCACTGCTTCTCTGGGTAGGGTCCCGTT
>NW_006408865.1:2024112-2026643 GCF_000296735.1 Chrysochloris asiatica | reverse complement strand
CTGTTGTTCCAAGGTTGTGCATACATCATTATTTACCTCTGTCCCACTTAGCCCATTGAGACCTGTCTAATTGTTCTCCCATCTGCTTTGTTCTTCCATTCCCCTCTCCCTACTTGTATATTGCGCCCGCTCCCTAAAGAGATAATATTTTGAAAGGATTAAGCAAGCAGGCAGCATGGTATAATATTTTGGGACATGGTCGGACTCCATGGGTCTGAATCTTGGCTCTCACCTTTACTCAACTCTGTGATCATGGTCAATTTCTAAACCTTTCTGTGTGTTTCCTCGTCTTTGATGTGACACATAATGATTTGACTTACCCCATAGAGATGTTTTTTTGAAAGAATTGTGAGAATTAAATGAGTCCATATTTCGTGGCATAATGCTCGACCACTAACTGAAAAGGTGGTGATTGGAACCCACTCAGTGGTTCCATGAGAGAAAGTCCCGGCAATATGCTTTCACGAAGATTCCAGTGAGGAAAAGGGGGTGGGGCACCTTTCCTCAGCCACATAATCACTGAGCTAAAATCACCTGAAGGGGATCAAACAGAAACTATAGCAGCAGGCTCCATTTTAAATGTTTTAAAAATATTTTTTATATATGTTTACTGTTTTAAACATTTAAAATGGAGCTTGGTGCTATATTTTTTTGTGTATTAAGTAAAATTTTCCACCACTGTTGCTTGTTGTATTTTGGCAAATTGTGTATTGCTGTAAATACTAGAAGATATGCCACCAGTGTTTTAAATACCAGCATGATCATGAAGGAGTCCTAGTTTGGCACTGAGGATAAGCACTAGACTGCTAACTGCAAGGTCAGCAGCTCAAACCCACCAGCTGCTCCTCAGAAACCCTATACAGGGTTATCATGAATTGGAACCAGAGGGACAGTACTTGGCAAGAACAAGGGTCCCTCATGGTGGGCAGGTTTCTAGACCTAGGAAGATTAGGAAGAAGGAGAGACAGACTACTTCAGAATGGTTAGCTTGTGAAAACCTTATGAAAAGCAGCAGAGCACGGTCAGATATAGTGCCAGAAAATGAACCCCTCTCATTGGATGACACTCAAAACACAATTGGAGAAGAGCTGCTTCCTCAAAGTAGAGTTGACCTTAATGACATGAATGGAGCAGAGTTTTCAGGACCTGTATTTGCTGATAAGGCACAACTCAAAATGAAAAGAAAGAGTGGCAAGTATCCACTAGAATGCACAAAGTATGAATGTAGGAAAATTGAAAGTTGTCAAAAATGAAATGAAACACATTAAGATCAATTAAGATGCTGTTTCAACATTAGTGTGCTGAAATAGACTTGTAATAGCCATTTTGAATCTGACAATCATATGGTTTACTATGCTGGGAAAAACAAATGGAAGAAGAATGGCATCACATTCATAGTCAAAGAGAACATTTCAAAGTCTGTTTTGCAGTACAGTGCTGTCTGTGATAGGATAATATCTGTACTTCTATAAGGAAGATCAGTTAATGCCACTATTATTCACATTTATGCACCAACCACTAAGCCAATAATGGTGATATTGAAGAATTATACCAGATCCTTCAGTCTGAAACTGATCAAACATACAATCTAGATGAATTGATAATTACTGGTGATTAGAACATGAAAGTTGGAAACAAAGAAGAAGGATCAGTAGGTGGAAAGTATGGAGTTGGTCATAGAAACGGTGCTGGAAATTGCATGATAGAATTTTGCAAGACCAATGACTTATTCATCCCAAAAATATTTAAGTTTTTCAACACCATAAATGGCAACTATATACATGAGTCTCAGCAGATGGAATACACAAGAATCAAATTGTTTATATCTTGGGAAGAGACAATGAAGGAAAACGATAGCCTCAGCCGAAACAAGTCCAGGTGCTGATTGTGGAACAGGCCATTAATTGCTCATATGCAAATTCAGGCTGAAGTTGAAAAAAGTTAAAACAAGTTCCTGAGAGCCATAATAAGATCCTCAATATAGCACACCTGACTTAGAGACAGTCTAAAAAACAGACACAAATACATTAAACACTAGCAACTGAATATCAGAGGAGTTGTGGGATGACATCAGGAATCTTACACATGAGGAAAACAAAAGGTCATTTAAAGATAGCAGAGACTGAGATGGAAGAAGTCTTCACATAAAGGATGAAACCTATCCCCTCTGTACACAGGGTTGATAGGGATGGGCAACTTAGACATTGACTACCTAAAAAGGCATGAAGTGGATGGCTTACAATTTTTCAAAAGAGAGTTTAGTGTCAGAGTGTGTGTGGGAAAGTAGAATCCCACTGAACAGTTTTCATCTTGTCTAGATGGATCTGGTGAAAGGAGTTGGGGATAGGATTCTTATGATTCAATAGTGAGTAATTGTTATCATGACTAATTGCAGTTGTCACAACTGTAAAGGTGGAAGTTGTGTAACAAAAAGTGGGGAGTAGTTAATCTTATATTCCAGGACCAGAGGACTCTAGGACCATCCAGAAAGAAGAGCATGAGTGGAACGTGGGACCCTAGCCAGAGAAGCA
>NW_006408865.1:2019302-2023813 GCF_000296735.1 Chrysochloris asiatica | reverse complement strand
AATACGTAGGTTGAGTGCAAAACTGATGTTCTCCCATGTAAACTGTCCCTCAGTTCACATTAAAAGCTTTTACTTAAAAAAAGAGAGAGACAAAAATGCCCTGTCTTTTTAAATGATATTGTATTGTGTTTTCAGTGAAAGTTTAAACAGCAAGTTAGCTTCTCATATAGCAATTATTACATATATTGTTCAAAGATATTCGTGAGTTTTTCACAATGTTTTAACATTTTCAGTGAGTCCCTGCTTGATGTCTTGCTTCTAGTGTTCTGGCTTTCTTGTTCCAGTACTCTACCATATTTGCTTTATACTTTAAAAAATAATAATAATGCTATTTCTTTATTGGGCTTGAGTACATATGATTATTTGTGTTATAAAACTTCATTTACATTTATGTTGAACATTTAAAAAAAAAAGTCAGGAAAGAAAGAAAAGACCAAAATAGATGTCAGAAAATACTCTGAAACTTGCTCATGATGATAGAGAAGCTAAAGCAATTGGAAGAGCTTATGAAGTAAAAGTTGAACCGAAAGTGTTGAGAAGACAAAGTAAAGTATTTGTCTTCTTGACATTTTTGGTTCAACTATTGCAAAGGCCTAGAGTTAGAAAATCTAAAGAGAAGTACAGGCTCAGCATTTCTCAACTTAAAAGAACTAGAGAAAAATATTCAAGCCTCAACTTGAATCCACCACTCATCTGTCAGTTTGTCATACTGTGGTGGCTTAAGTGTTGCTGTGGTGCTACAAGCAACATCACTGGTGTTTGAAATACCAGCAGGGTCACTCATGGTGCATAGGTTTCAGCAGGGTTGACAGACTAAGACAGACTAGAAAGAAGGATAGACAGACCACTTATGAATGGTTAACATAAATAGCAGTTGAATATTGTCAGATATAGTGCTGGAAGATGATCCCCTCCGGTTGGAAGACACTCAAAATATGAATCCTCAAAGTATAGTTGAGGATGTGATGTCCTTAATGATGTGAGTGGAGTTAAGCTTTTCAGGATCGTCATTTACTTCATATGGTTGTGGCAAATTGAAGAGAAATGGCATCACATTCATTGTGAAAAAGAACATTTCAAATGTCTCTTGAAATACAATGCTGTCTATGATAGAATGACATCCATTTTCCTACAATGAAAACCACTATTATTCAAATTTACTCACCAACTAATAATGATATTGATAATAACATTGAAGAATTTTACCAATTTCTACTGTCTGAATTGATCAAACATGCAATCAAGGTGCATTGAAAAATACTGATTGAAATGTGAAAGTTGAAATTTTGTAAGACCAATGACTTATTCATTACAAATACCTTTTTAAAATGGCATTAAAGACAACTGTGTAGATGCCCTACCACTCCTCTGTTGGTTGGTAGCACTTGCATGTTGCTGTGATGCTGGAAGCTATGCCACAGTATTTTTAATGCAGTCTGAGTCACCAATGGCTGACAGAGTCCAGACTAAGACAGAGTAGGAAGAAAGAGAGGTAGACTGCTTCCAAATGTTTAGCCATTGAAAAACAGTGAACCAGAAAAACAGATAGCACCAGAATACTGAATATTAAAAGTTGATGAGTAGGACCAAAATATTGTCAGATATCTTTCCAGATGATGAGCTCTTCAGGTTGAAAAGCACTCAAAGTATGACGGGATAAGAGCCGCCTCCCCAAAGTAGAGTTGCTTGTGATGATAGAAGTGGAATAAAACTTTCAGCGCCTTCTTTTGCTGATGTGCCACAACTCAAAATGAGGAGAAACAGCTGCAAATATCCATTAATAACTGGAACATGGAATGTACAAAATATAAATCTAGGAAAATTAGAAGTTGTCAAAAAGTAAGTGGTACACATGATCATCAATATCCCAGTCATTAGTGATCTGAAATAGACAGGTGTTGGCTTTTTTTTTTTTTTTTTTTTTTTTTATTCCCCTTCTAGATTTTTATTTCTGCTCTCTGCAGGTAGAAGAATGAAAGGAGAAAATGGGTTACGTCCACATAGGTTTCAAACTCAGGGACAGAGCTGAAAACAATGAAAGCTGGAGGTAGTAGTAACATCGCCATGAAAATGATGCAGAGTAGGCACGCTGGGATTCCTGGTACCACAGTGGTGGTGATGAATGGTTGGTGGTGTTAGTGCCTTAACGTCTATGGAAGGTCAAGCAGAGGTATTGGTCATTTTGAATCTGACCATCTATACAGGGAATGACAAATTGAAGTGGGAAAAGTGTTGCATTCATCATCAAAAAGAGTCTATCTTGAAATATAATGCTGTCTGTGATTGCATGATATCCATACACCTACAAGGAAGACCACCATTCATTTGTCAGTTTGTCATACTGTGGTGGCTCATGTGTTGCTGTGATTCTGGAAGTTATGCCATGGGTATTTTAAATACCAGTAGGGTCACCCATGGTGAACAGGTTTCAGCTAAGCTTCCAGAAGAAGACAGACTAGGAAGGATAGACAGACTACTTCCAAATATTTAGTCACTTAAAACCTTATGAATAGCAGTGGAACACTGTCACCACCAGAATATTGAATATTGAAACTGAAGAAGAGCACCAGAATATTGTCAGGTATAGTGCCAGAGGACAAGACGCTCAGCTTGGAAAGCTCTCAAAATAAGACTAGGGAAGAGCTGCCTCCTCAAAGTATTGTTGGCCATGGTGACATGAATGGAGTAAAGCCAATGGGACCTATATTTACTGATGGGACACAACTCAAAATGAAGAGAAACAGCTGTAAACATGAATTAATAATCAGAACTTGGAATGTACAAAATTTGAGTCTAGGAAAATTAGAAATTGTCAAAAATGAAATGGAATGCATAAATATCAATATCCTAGGCATTAAAGAGTTAAAATAGACAAGTGTTGGCCATTTTGAATCTGACAATCACATACTTAACTATGCCAGGAATGACAAATTGAAGAGGAGTAGCATCATATTCATCACAAAAAAAACTTTAATATCTGTCTTGAAGTACAACACTGTCTACCTACAAGGTAGACCAGTTAGTGCAATTATTATTCAAATTTGCACACCAACCACTAAAGCCAGTAATGATGAAACTGAAGAATTCTACCAACTTCTTCAGTCTGAAATTGATCAAACATGAAATCAAGATGTGTTGATAATTACTGGTGACTGGAATGCAAAGGTTAGAAACAAAGAGGAGGGATCAGTGGTTGGAAAATATGGCATTAGTGATAGAAATGATGCTGTAGATTGCATGATAGAATTTAGCCAGACAAATGACTTCTTCATTGCAAATAGCATTATTAAACAACATAAAAGACAACATACATATGGACCTCATAGAATACACAAAAATCAAATTGACTACATCTGTGGAAAGAGATCATGGAAAATCTCCATATCATCAGTGAAAATAAGGCCAGGAACAGACTGTGGAACAGACCATAATTGCTCATATGCAAGTTCAAATGAAGTTGAATGAAGAAAATTAAAACAAGTCAAAGAGAGCCAAACAATGACCTTGAATATATCCTACCCGAAATTAGAAATTGTCTGAAGAACAGAGATGCTGCATTAGACACTAAAGACTAAAGACCAAAAGAGTTGTAGGATCACATCAAAAACATCATGCAGGAAGAAAGCAAAAGGTCAGAAAGAAGACAAAAATGAAGGAAAAAAACAAAATGGATGTAAGAAGAGACTCTGAAATTTACTCTTCAGAGTAGAGATGCTAAAGTAAATGGAAGAAATGAGAAGGTAAAAGAGCTAAATAGAAAGTTTCTAACAGCAGCACGGGAAGACAAGGTCAATTATTATAACGAAGTGTGCAAAGACCTGAAGTTAGATAACTAAAATGGAAGAATAAGCTCAGTATTTCTCAAGCTGAGGGAACTTAAGAAAAAATTCAGGCCTCAACTTGAAATACTGAAGGATTCTTTGGGCAAAATGGACTTCTGGTGTGGCGTTGCTGGTTAATGTGGTAAACTGCAATATTGGTTTGGGCCATTAAGGCCAGCAATTCTAACTCACCAGCTGTTCCTTGGAAACCTTGTACAGGGTTGCTATGAGTCAGATCCCAACTCGATGGCACTTAGAAACAAAAACAACAAAAAATGGGCAAAATATTGAATGATGCAGAAAGCATCAAAATAAGATGGAAGGAATACACAGAGTCACCGTATCAAAAGAAACGGTTTATATTCAATTATTCCAAGAAGTAGCATATGATGGGTTAAGTGGAACAGAGGTAAAGAATGATGTACGCACAACCTTAGAACACAGGGATCTGGGATACAGGGATTGAGGCATGGTTGGAATGGGGAAAAGGAGGGAAACAATGTTAAGATGTTTGGCTGTCTTTTGAATCTTGGTTTCCCTTGCATACCATTATAAAAAAGATACTGGAGGGGGAGAGAAAGGAATAGCCAGAAATATCACCATAGAAAGCTTTTAAATCTGTCTTCGTCCTATAACTGATTGGAATACCTAAAACGGGGCTATAACGTGCCCAGTGAAGGAGGCTTCCTG
>NW_006408865.1:1987118-1998671 GCF_000296735.1 Chrysochloris asiatica | reverse complement strand
CAGACAGCAAGGGACCAATGAACAGATACCAAAAGAAAAGAATGTCCACACCTTTATCTCAGCGGTTCTGCCAGGTGTCTGTGGCTGCTCCAATCCTTCCCCCACATGGTCTCACCCAAGATGATGGCTCTTGGAGCAGCCGAACGTCCCAGACTAGAAAGCAATAGATTTCTTGCTTTTGCCACAAATTCCCCCAGCTGTGAGCCTTCCAACCTTCTAAGTATTCCTTTATATGTGGTTCAGAGTTCTGGGACCATTCCCTGAGCCTGCTTGGTCGGGTATTCTGTGTTGTTGTTGGCGGAGCTCTGTACTGCATGTCCACCTGATCCGCCATCTTGTTTGTTCTCTCCTTATATCCATTTTTTACTTTGAATTCTAGCCTGATAGTTGATCACTTAGCAACATTTACTGAAGATCACTTTTCTAAATGCTGCATCATGTAGACACTGAGGAATAATGGACCGTACATCTTGAGGTTTTTGCAGCCCAAGTAGGATTAGGGCTAGTTAGAACAACACTCTGGCAATTCCAGATACATAATGTCTGCAAACACCCACATAACTGGGAAATTCATCAGCAAGTCTTGTACCATGGAAGCAGGCAAGTCAGTTCATTTGGCCTTATGCTAGGTTCAGAGATGGGATGGATGCACAATGTGTCTGACTCAATCCCAGCATCAAAGAGTTTCACTTTTAGTCAGACAAACCAATATAACAAAAATGAAAACATTATATGAACAATGCTGTAAGATTAAGGAAGAGCTAAATACATGGAGGTTAAGAATTTTTTTCTGGATACACAGATGATCTCAAAGGACGATTAGGTATCTCTGGCCAAACACGGAATCAAGGGAATTGTTCCAGACAGGGAAGTCTGCCTGTGCATCTACTAGGACTAGGACCAGGGACACTATGGAAAAATGGACGTCTATAGTCTTCTGTTTTGAGTTCATATTCACTTTCACACATACACATATTTACTGAATTCCCTATCTCTTAGGGCCAAAAGAAACTACAGAAGAAAATATACCCAAATTTCTACAACCCACTCAGAATTTTTTTTCTTTTTTAGATTTATTAAAAAATCAATTTGTTACTTAATGTACTTTCCTATATTTGTATATATTCTAAATGTTACATACTCCTGGAAAGTAGGAACTTTACATTCTTTTTCACTCTCAGAATATCTGGGACCGTGTTACAGACATAGGAGGGTAAGTCAAGAAGTATTGTTACAAACCCATAGAAACCTTTATTAGATAAAAATATCAAAATGTGAAGCTATTGTTTTTCAACACATCCTCCATCTAGGTCCACACACTTCTGAAGACAGCATTTCCATCTTTCTAACCCATCTCCAAAGAACCCTAGGGTCTTCTGTTAACACCACGTCAAAATGGCAGATTGGATGTTCTTGGGAACCTGAAACATTGTGTCCCTTTTAAATATTCTTTGAGTTTGGGAAACATAAAGAAATCTGTAGAGTGAATGGAATAAGATTTTCCAATGACATTCTCGTAGGACGGCCCTTGGAATGAGCAGGTACATTATTGTGATGAAAAAAAATTTTTTTTTCTTAGCACAACTTCCCTGGCCTTTTTCTCACCAGGTCAGCTTTCAAAGTTCTCTAAACCTCTGTATTATAAGCCTCCTGATCACCCTGTGTCTTTCAAGAAAATCAATCAAGGTGACCCCTTGGGAATTCCCCAAAACAGTCCATAATCTTCTGAGCTGATCTCTCTTCTTTGAATTGAACTGAAACCACAAATCCCCTCAGAAGCCACAAATTTGAATGGACCTTTTTTTGAAGGCATCCTAATGAGACTAAGACAAGTGTATTACCGAGAGAACTTGCCGGCAGCCCTCCACTGAGGCAGAGACATGTTTAAACATGTTTATGCATGTGTGAACTGGAAGCCTCGGAGAAATACTTTTGACTTACCTTCACATTTTGTGCTTAAAATTAATTTTTAATTAAATAAATAATAACTATTAAAGCTATTATAAGAGATGATTTTCTATTGGGGAATCCCCCATAAACAGAGCAGAAAAAAATGCATATTCACCCAGTTGTCTCTGGTCATTAGAAATTTTGGACAGACATCCCCCCTCCCAAAAAATAAATAAATAAAGACTATATAACACTTAAGGAGCTCTGGTGGTGCAGTGGTTACAAGTTGGGCTGCCAACCACAAGGTCAGCAGTTCGAAACTACCAGATGCTCCAAGGGAGAAAGATGAGACGTTCTGCTCCCATAAAGATTTACAGCCTCAGAAACCCTGTACAGGGTCGCTATGAGTCGGAACCGACTCCACAGTGCTTAACAACACCAACAAACATAACACTTGGAATTACTTTCCTGAAGGCCAAGGATCGTTTACAGTGGCCGCCATTCTTACCACAATCATAATGCAATAGTTCTTAGATTGTCTCTGTACTATAAAAAGGATTCTCAGCACATTCCAGCTGAGACTTCAAAATCAGGTTACAGTAACAATCGTATAAAAGCACTTCTCTGAATATTTTAAACCTTCCTGAAAGTTCTCCTAGTGATTTCTTCTATGTCTCACTTCATGTATGCACCATTAACCAGACCATTCAGTGACTATGTATCATCAGCCCTTTTCTGCTCTGCTTGCTGTAGGTTATGGGGTGATATCTTCTGTCACCAACCCTTGAAACTGTACCACCAGAGCTTGTGCCACACCACTCTCAGTGCTGTTACTAGTCTCTGAGGGTGCCAAATCTGCTACTAATAATTGTCAAAGGGTGTTTCAAGGCCGCAGGTGCCCAATGTGTCAGAGGTGCTAATGCCTGTGCTCCTGGCTGCCCATCAGTGTAGCTGCTGCTCAGTGTCTCCCCATCAAGGGCACCTTAGCCAATGCCAACTGAATGTGCTGCCAATGCCATAAGCCTGCCAATGTGGGTACCATTGCCAAAACTGCTGGTGCCCACTATTGAGTGCATCGATATCTCCAATTGTGGTACCATCTCTGTTTACTGATGAAGCTGTCAGTGCCAATTCAGATGGCTTCTTTTGTTACCAATGTCTCCAAAATGCTTCATGATACAGCGCTTTCATTTTAGACTCTCATCTTAAGGCCTGGTCCATGGGAGCTGGGCCAGGGCTCAGTGAGAGTGCCAGATCCTGAAATCTATTCTGAATCATCTGTCTCCTCTGACTCTCATCTTTGTCCTTCCCTGTCTTCCCAAAACATAGAGTCTTAGGAGTCTTCTGCAGTCCTCATTGAAAACACAGTCTTGTGAAAACACAGACTAGCTACCCTGCTAGTCATCCCTACATTCCCTCACAAGATAGATAACGCAGTTGGGTTCAAGCTGAGATCCATGCCACACAACTGCAGTTGTCAAGTCGTCAGTTTCCCAGTCCATATTAGAGAACAATGAGCATTCTATTTTGGGTTTCAGGAAATCATGTTGTTTTACTTTCAAAATATACCCAGAATCTGACCATTTCTCACCACCTTTAGTCTACCACCTTGTCCAAGCCACCAGCCATTTCCTCCTGATTCCTTCAAAAGTCTCCAAACAGAACCTGCTGCTTCTACTCTTGCCTCCCTACTGTAATCTAAGTCAGATCACTTCCCACCTCGCCTCAAATTCTTGTGAAGGTTCTCTATTTTCCTCAGAAGGAAAACTGAAGTCCTTACAAGGCCCTACCTGACCTTCCCCCCACTCTATCCTATTGCCTCTCTGCCCCACTTCCCACTGCTATGCGTCCTCACAGGTCCTTCCAACCCCCTTGGTCTGCTTCCTACCCATTGAGCATACATTGTTATTCCAGCTATTCTCTCTGCTTAGAATCTCTCCTCCTAGTTGCCAACACAGCTAATTCACCATCTTTACGTGTCCATTCAAATCTTGCTTTCTGAACAAGGCTTCCGATGTTGTTGTTGTTGTTAAGTGCTGTCCAGTTAGTTCCAGCTCATAGGGTTTCTGAGGAGCAGCTGGTGAGTTTGAACTGCCAACCTTGAAGGTCAAACCAACCTTGCAGTCCAGGCTTCCTACAATCATTCTATTTAATATTGCACATACACACACATCACACAAACATCATACACACATTCTAGTACTACCAAACCCTCTACTGTGCTTTCTCTTTTTTTCCACAGCACTTAATCATCTTTAACATAATATATCATTTCTTTTTTTTATTATGTTTATTAATTACTGCCTATCTCTCCTGGTGTGATGGTGTAGGATTTAGCACTGGACTGCAAACTACAAGGTCAGCAGTTCAAACCCACCAGCTGTCCCTCAGAACCCCTATACAGGGTAGGTATGAGTCAAAACTGACTCTTCAGCACTTAACAGCAGCAGTAACATCACCTGTGAGTTCATAAGTCCCTTGTAGAAAAATTAACTAAGTGCCAATTAAGTTTTATACACTGAGGTATCCAGAACAATACCAGGAATACAATAGGTGCTCTATAAGCAATTGTTTAGTAGATGGATGGGTGGATGGATGGATGGATGGATGAATGGATAGATGAATGGGAAGTCCTTTGTATAGTTCCTTGAAGGAATGTGTCTATTCACTTTTGGCCACCATGTGAATGTTCTTTGTTCTGCCTTACCCAAGCAGAACAAAAACAAGTTATTCCTTTGTATAGTGCTAACTTTGGTTTGCTGGGACATTTATCTGTTTAAAGCACTTCAGTAGATGGTTGTATTATGCACATGCCTGGAGGCTCTGAGGAAGGACCTGGCTTTGAGTTATCAAATAAATAGAATTGAAATTCAGAGCATTCATTATGTTCTGAACACCCAAGTTTTGGGGGAAAAAATTTAGTTGAGACTAATAACATGAAAACCATGTTCCTGATTAATAACAGCATTTAAACGTTCTGTTTTAAGAGCAAAGCAGTATGCTATAAAACCAATGACTAGCGGCACGAATGTCAGAAGACATATATTGTCCGGGAGAAAAAAGAGACAGACCTTGTGTCTTTTTCTAAATATAGTTCCCATCACTGGTAGAGCTAGGAAATGGAGATGATGCTGATCAATGTTCAGCTTCTTACTCGAGTTGCATCAAATCCTTTCTTCATCATTAAGCTGAGCCTTTGTTTCATAAAATAACTTTGCAACAAGGAAATAAAACAAGTAATGATCTTTAACAAAAATGTCTGGAGTCAACATTATCCCTGCAAAGATGTTACAAATTAAAAGACGGTTTTTAAAAATCCTTTTATTGAAAAATTTAAAACTCCTTTCTACTAAACACGTCAGGGTGAAATACAATGAAATCATTTCAAAAAATAATTCACCCCCAAAGACTAATCTTTCTGTGTATACAGTCATAGCTCATTCCTTTGTGCTTTTCTTTATTGTGCTTCACAGAGCCTCTGCTTTTTTTACCAAATTGAAGGCTTGTGGGCAATCCTACATTGCCAGTCTGTTTTGGTTAAGTGCCAACTCATAATGACCCTGTATAGGGTTTCCAAGGAGAAGATGATGAGTTTGAGCCACCAACCCTGTGGTTCAAACTAACTTTGGGGTCGAGTGCTTTATCCCACAGCGCACACCAGGACTCCACATTGCAAGTGTGGTGGCGGCGGTGGTGTGCCATGGAATCGATTCTTAGCGACCCTGTATAGGGTTTCCGAAGGAGCTCTGGTAGCGTCGTGGTTACGAATCGGACTGCTAACCTCAAGGTCGGCAGTTTGAAACTCCCAGCTGTTCCGCAGGAGAAAGATGAGGCTTTCTGCTCCCGTAAAGATTTGCAACCTTAGAAACCCCGTGCAGGGTCACTATGAGTTGGAACCGACTCCACGGTACTTAACAACAACAACAACAACATAGGGTTTCCGAGACTCTGAATCTTTACGGAAGCAGAAAGCCTCGTCTTTACCGGGGACCCACTGGTGGTTTCAAACTGCTGACCGTGAAATTAGCAATATGTGCACAGCACTTGCAAAGTAATAAAGAGATTGTTTTGTAATTGTTGCTGTTGTTGTCTTTTTTTCAACCACTATTTATAGAACCTGTCTTCTTTGACAACTTTATTCCTATAGCTTGTGGTCAGTTCAGTATCTTTGATCAAATAGAGTACCCCTAACTGGTGTGGCGCTTAGGGTTAATGCGCTGTACTGCAAAGTTGCTTTGAACCACAAGGTGGGCTATGCAAGCTCACCAGCTGCTCCTCGGAAACCCTATACAGGGTCGCTATGTTTCGGAACCGACTCAACGACAATTAACAACAACAACGCCTAATGCCAATAGGCTAGACTTATCTATCTAACGCTTCTATTTTACTAACCAACTGGTCCCTCTGCTTCTACTCTTGCCTCTCTGTTGAAACAAAGTCAGATCACGGTCCACCTTTGCTCAAATTTCTGCGTTGGTTCTCTGCCTCTCTCAGAAGAAAAGCCAAAGTCCTTACAAGACCGTACCTGATCTGCCCCAACCCCATTACCTCTCTGTCCTGCTTCTCACGCCTCTGCATGAGCCTGGTTGCACATTGATCACCAGTGTATCTTGACACATTTCTTACCTCTCTACGTCCTTGTTGTCCACTTCTTCACTTCCAGTTTATTCCATGATCTAAGACCAGTCAAACTTAGGGATACTGCAGGCCCTCTCTGAACTAGACCTTACATTTGTTTCTTTTACTCATGAAATAGAGATTATGAGTCATTAAGAAGTAGTGCTTTTATTCCCCTAAAATGTTGTGCTGTGTAATAGACAGATATTATTTCCTCACTGTTCCTGCCCTGTGCCTGAAGCTGGGAGTCTTCCATTGTCTGAACACTCAAGAATCTCTGTATCATGAAGACTCACTCACTTAGGGGTGGGAAAACAACCGGAGAGTCTTTGATGTCTACAGTTGGGAGTGCATGGTAACATCCAACCACAATTCTCTTCCCTCATTTGAGGCTCCAAAGGGATAGGTTTTCGTCCTATTTTTTGATAGAAATTGTATCTATAATAATGTCTGATTCTAAACAAAGGGGCTTCAAGCAACAAACAGGTACACATTACCTGCTCCCCTTCCCTTGCTACCGTTATCCAGCACAGAGAGTTTATCCCACATACTTGGCTTCCCAAATCCTCACAGTCTATTCATCCTCTCAATTCCTATTGGAGAAATATGTATTATTATTACATACAGTACCAAGAGTCTCAGGCTCCAAAAAGGCACTTTCCCAAAGAGCACCTAAAATCCCTTTTCAATTATATGACATTTGTGAAATCACTCGGGATCTTTAAAATACCACCTAGTTGTTAGCGATATTATTATCATTCACAGTGCTAGTCGTTTTCTAGATATGTGTCTCCTAGCAACGCTGCTCTGAGATAAGCACTCAGATGGTGATGGAAAGACTCTTCTCTGGAGCCCTGTGGTCACTGGATCTGCCTTTCTCTTTCATGTTCAAATGGTCTTTTTAAGAACCACTGAGGAAACAGCACAGTGATGTATAAGCTAGCTCTCATAGCCTGCCAGAGATTTGATCCTCAACTACTTGATAGACCTGCATTTAGACTTCACAGCACACTGTCTGCTAGCACTGCTTGTTCTCATTTATTTTCAGAGCTGCTGTTAGTCCAAGTCTTGGGTAGCAGCAGGACAGAGCAGAAGAGGCTAGAACAAGAAGCTAGAATAGAAGGAGATACCCAATGATATCAGTGATCTGTATTACACAAGTCGTATCAGGGAGTCCAAGAGTACAAAGTACATCTAAGTGAAAAAGGAGAAGCCACGGCCCATTGAAGCTTCATAGGCAAGTTTAAGTAGATAAACCTGGTATATCAGGGTTGTTGGCACAGGCATGTCTATGTAAATGAGAGGCTTATAGGTCTGTAGACAGGAGTGGCATGCCACACAGGACAGATTTATTTCCCACATAAGGGCCTTCACCAGGACTTCACAGACAAGGATCCAATGCCCATCAAATCTAAGTCTGTAGCTTCTGGGACCTAACACTCTTTATTTATTTATTTTTTAATTTTTATTGTGAGTATGTGAAGGCTTTTATAGCAGATCCTCAGTTTAACACCCAACAAGTCATACAGTTCTTTACATCTCTATGATTGCAGTCCTCTCAAGGGAGCATCACTGACTCCACTTCCTCACTTTCTGTTTTTGTTTTCATTCTTCCTTCTTTCTCCACCCTTCTTAATCTTGTCTCTAAGTAAATAATGCCCCTTTGATCTCAAAGGCTGTCCATTCTATGGTGTGCATACCTCACTAGTATTGTTGTCCCCCCTGTATACTTGTCTCTTGCTTGGGTAAAAATTGAGTCACAGGGGTTCTAGAATTGAAGGCTGACCAAGGGCCATAGTCTCAGACTTCTACCAGTCTCTATCTGGCCATTAAGCTTGGTCTTTTTTTATGATTTTGAGATTTGTTCTATATTTTCTACCACTCTGTCCAAGACTTTATAAATTGATCCCTTTCAGAACAGTTGGTAGCAATATCTGTGCACTATTCTTCTGTTTCAGGGTCATGGAGACTGATATTCCCATGCAACATTAGTCTGTTGGACTAATTGTTTCCAACCATTTTCAATTTACAACACTCTTCTTTCCTCTGGACAGACCAGTAGTTGCATCGTAGATGGCTGCTTATGAGCTTTTAAGATCCCAGTCCCCACTCACCAGGTAGGATGTAGAACATTGTCTTTGTGGACTGTGTATGACAATGTCCTTATATTCTTTTGACACAAAGATTATCAACACCAAAATCAGCTCCAACTCTTCACCTCATTTTTGCAATATTCATGAAAGACAAGCAAAATTCCCAAACAAAAGGTAAGCCCTCTAGGCTAGAGCTGAGAGTAGAGCATCCAGCTGATATGAAGTGAGGGAAGATGTACAAGAATACCCAGATTTGCTGATAGTACCAATTTGACCTAGCTTCAACGGCTTGAAGATCACAACTCGACTAAAAGATTTAAAAAATTGATAAAGGAAACAAGTGTAAATTGCTACAATTTGATGAACTTGACCTATACTTTTGGATGTAGTAGCTCAAAATACCAACTGAGAGAGAAGAAGTCTTCCTCTTCCCCTCTCTGTACACAGGGGTGATAGGGACGGGCAATTTAGAGATTGGCTACTTAAAATGGGGGGAGCTATAAAGGCACAAAGTTTTCAAGAGGGAGTTTAGTTTCAGAGTGTGTGGAGAAAGGCAGATTCCCGACTGAATAGTTTTCATCTTGTCTAGACAGATCTGGTGAAAGGAGATGTGGATAAGATGCTTATGATTCAATAGTGAGTAATTGTTATCATGACTAATTTCCACTATCACAATTGTAAAGGTAGAAGTTTTGTAACAAAAACAGGGGAGTAATTAATGTTGCAGTCCAGGAACAGAGGACCCTAGGGCCATCAAAGGAGAAGAGCATGAGCAGAATGTGGAACCCTATACAGAGAAGCAGCAACACCAGAGATGAGGACATGGAGAGCAGCTGAGGATTCTAGATTCATGACTGAGTGCTGGCAACCAGGAAGCAGGCTTACAGAATGTACCCTTTGATTGTTTAAATGATTATATATTACATACCCCTGCAAAAAAAAAAAAAAAATTAAAAGAGGGAAGAAATATTTCTTCAATAGAAGAAAATACTGTTGAATGATGATGCACAGACGGGATTATATTCATTGCAGTAAAACAATGAGTGTAAAACCGATGTTGTCCCATGTAAACTATCACTCAATTAACAATAAAAACTTTAAAAAAGAAAAAAAATTAAGCCCTCTACCCAATTCAGTCTCCAGTGAACTCTTCAACTCATTCCTTTTTAAGTCTGACCTTTCTCATCTCTAAATTTTCGTTTTTACCTTCTTCCAAGCCTTTTCTTGAGAACTTCTGAAACTTTTATTTCCCTCCTTCTCTTTCCCAACAAACTCTTTAAAAGGAAAGCTTTGATGGATGTTTTAGTTCCCATCACTATGTCACCCCAGCATAGCCTGACTTCTCTATCCTTCTCAGTAAGGTTTCTCATGACCTATTTGCCAGAATCTACAAACATTTCTCCTTCCTTATGAGTTATTCCATCACTGCTGACTATACCATCCTTGAAATTCTATTTCTCCTACTTCTTGTCTTGATCATTCCTTCTTTTGATCTCCTGGGTATAATTCTTAGGAGTTCTTGAGTGATACAAATAGTTAAGCACTCAGGTACTAACCTTAAAGCTAGTGGTTCAAATCCACAGAAAGGCATCAGAAAAAAAGACCTAGTTATGGTGGCACTGTGAGTTAAGCTCATGTTGTCAAATAGAAAAACAAGCTGTCTTATTTTCAATGTGGCACTGTAAGATAAGCACTGGACTGCTAACCTCAAGGTCAGTGGTTCAAACCCATCAGCTACTCCTTAGAAACCCTATACAGGGTCCTTATGTGTCAGAACCAACTTAACAACACTTAACAACAACAACAACAACAACATGTTTGCATTAGGAGAAAGACTAAGTTGCTAAAACAGAGACTTCCAAAAACCTTCATTAGAGAAAAAGATAGAGACATTTGTTTCTCTCCTATAACAGTCTTGGACAATCCGATTTTCAAGTTGACTCTACTTACACTCTTCTGGAAGGATCTAGGGCTGTCTATCTGATGCTCTATCATCTTCTAAATAGTTGTTACTGGAAGTGTGGTCAATAGACTGACAGAATTCACATCACCAAGCAGCTTCTTAAGGAGCCCTGGTAGAGTAGTAGACTACGAGCTTGACTACTAACCTCAAGATCAGTAATTTGAACCTACCAGTCCTCCATGGGAGAAAAATTAGGCTTTCTGCTCCTGTAAATATTTACAGCCTTGGAAGCCCTTTACAGGGTCTTTATGAGTCAGACCTGACTGAGTGGCACACAACCACCACTACCAACAAGCTGCTTCTTAGAAATAGAGAATCTCAAATATTGCCTCCAACCTATTTCACTGGAATCTGTATGTTAATAAGATTCCCTAGGTAATTCTTATGCATTTACCATAAAATTCAGAAGCATCCTAAACACTACTATATTGTTTTTCTTCTGTGGTCAAATCTGGGTTACAGACCCTGATGTTCCAACTAAAAGAAAGACAAAAAGAAGAAGAAATTGAGGGCAAAACAACCACTCTTTTACGTTGAAAGTGACCAAGAAGTTACATGTAACACTTTCATTCACCCACCATTTATACATATAGCAGCAACCAAAGAGAAGCTGCTGAATCCAGTCTAGTTGAGCAGACTCAAACCCAATGTAAGCTCCATTACTATCTAAGAACAGTGGTGGACACTGAGTGAACTATCTCACAATATTGTAACACTTTTCACAGATCAAAATATCTGTCTAATCTGGTTTGGGGCTTTCTTTATTCTCTTAGTCTACATACCTTGCCAATATGATAATGCTGGCTTAATGACTTGTACTGAGAGCAATTTTTCATTAATTTATAAGCCTTTTATTAGGTGGCTTTGAGTTGGTGCACAAAAAGACACTCGGTGAGACTAAATTACCTTGGCAAAGCAAAATGTACTCTTGCAGAAGGGTACATGCACATAGCTGTACAGGAACAGGCCAGCGAGCACACCGAGTGGGCA
>NW_006408865.1:1972616-1974372 GCF_000296735.1 Chrysochloris asiatica | reverse complement strand
TAAACTATCATATAATTCACAATGAAACATTAAAAAAAAAAAAAAAAACATAGATGTTGAAATTCTTTTTTGGACAAAGTGTAACATCATCCCTTTTCAGCCTTTCATTCCCTACATAGTAAACCAATTGAGTGTCAGACACAAAATGTCTAGTGTCGGTCTATTTCAGCTCACTGGTGCCTAGAGTATCCATCTTTATTCTTTCCATTTCATCTCTGACCACTTCCAATTTTCTTACATTCCTGCTTCATACATGCCACATTTTGATTATTAATGGATGTTTGCAACTGTTTCTTCTTATTTTGAGTTGTGTCTCACCACCAAATGAAGGTCCTGAAAGTTTACTCCATCCACATTATTAAGGTCAACTCTACTTTGTGGAGGTAGCTCTTCCCCTGTCCTATTTTGAGTGCCTTCTAACATGAGGGACACATTTCTCATCACTATATTTGACAGTGTTCCACTTCTATTAATACGGTTTTCATTGGCTCACCATTCAGAAGTGGTCCACCTCTGCTTCTTTCTAGTATATCTTAGTCTGGAAGCTCAGCTGAAACATCTCTGCCAAGGAGGACCCTGCTGATATTTACAATAACCATGGCATAGTTTTCAGCATCAAAACACACAAGCCACCACAGTACAAAAAAGTGACAGATGAGTGGTGGGAAGGAAGGAATGATAGACAATATGTATACATGTATACTTCTATGGCAGACCCAGATGCATCAAATAAAATTGTAGTGATCTCGTAATCTCCAAAAAGTCTTCTAATTCAACAAGTTCCAAACTTTTACTTTTAAGCAGAAAAAACATGTTTTCTTCTTACCTATGTGAGACACTTAAAATATGAACTCCTCTTGTTGAAGTATATTTGGCAGACTCAGGTCCAAGTTATTCAGCTGTACCATACTTAATTCTCTGCACAGCTTCTTGAAGCTCCAGCACTCCACAGAACACTGTCCTGATTATTCTAGGTCATCCATCTGAAGTCAAATACCCTTTTAGTGGCTCCTGGATGAATGTCAGTGCACTTTTATATGGACAAACAAAACACTAAGAACAACAAGGAAGGTGTTCGGTGAAAGACATCTAAATTTTCCTGAAACTGTCACCACTATCTCTAATTTCTGTCCTAGCTCAGGTTTCTCCCTGGACTTTGGAATAAACTTTGTTGTTGTTAGGTACCATCGAGTCGGTACCCGACTCATAGCAACCTTATATACAGAGGAACGAAACACTGCCTGATCCAGGGCCAACCTCACTACTGTTGCCATGCTTGAGTCCACAGATGCTGCCATTTGGCCAATCCATCTCATTGGGGGTCTTCCTCTTTTTCTCTGATCCTCCACTCTATTAAACATGATATCCTTCCCCAGCAACTGGTCCTCCTGACAGTATGTCCAAAGTATGAGAGATAAATTTGACCATCCTGGCCTCCAAGGAACATTCTGGCTGTACTTCTTCCAAAATGGACCTATTGGTTCTTTTGGCAGTCCATGGCACTTTCAATATTCTCCTCCAACACCATAAACCAAAAGCATTAATTCTTCAACGGTCTTCCTTATTCACTGTCCAGCTTTCGCATGCATATGAGATTATTGAAAACGCCATGGCATGGGTCAGGTGAACTTTAGTCCTCAAAGTGACATCTTTGCTCTTCAATACTTTAAAAAGATCTTGTGCAGCACATGTGCCTAATGCAATGCGTCGTATGATTTCTTGACTGCTGCTTCCATGAGTGTTGATAGTTGATCCA
>NW_006408865.1:1966958-1971041 GCF_000296735.1 Chrysochloris asiatica | reverse complement strand
AGATGTAGTCAATTTGATTTCTGTGTATTCCTTCTGGTGAGGTCCATGTGTATAGTCGTCTCTTATGCTGTCTAAAGAAGGTATTTGAAATGAACAAATCATTGGTTTTGCAGAATCCTATCATCAAGGGCATATTTTCCAACTACTGATCCTTCCTCTTTTCTCCCAACCTTTGCATTCCAATTACCAGTTATGATCAATACATCTTGATTGCATGTTTGATCAATTTCTGATTGATGAAGTTGGTAGAATTCTTCTATTTCTTCCTCTCTAACTTTAATGGTTAGTGTGTACATTTGAATAATAGTGGTATTAACTGGGCTTCCCTGTAGGTGCATGGATATTATCCTATCACAGATAGCACTGTACCTCATGACTGATCTGGATATGTTCTTTTGAACAACGAATGCAACACCATTCCTCTTCAATTTGTCATTTCCGGCTTAGTAAACCATGTGGTCATCAAGATTCAAAATGGCCAATACCAGTCCATTTCAGCTCACTAATGCCTAAGATTTCAGTGTTCATGCATTCCATTTCATTTTTGACAACTTCCAGTTTTCTCAGATTCATACTTCGTATAATCCATGTTCCAATTTTCAATGGATGTTTACAGCTGTTTCTCTTCATTTTGAATTGTGCCCCATCAGCAAATGAAGGTCCTGCAGGCATTTCTCTCGTGGGCTTTATTCCATTCGCGTCATCACGGTCAACTGTACTTTGAGGAAGCAGCTCTTCCCCAGTCGCATTTTGAGTGCCTTCCAACCTGAGGGGCTCATTTTCTTACACTCTATCTGACAGTGGAGTAAACTAGTGGAATGTAATTGCCTTCTTGTAACTGTCTTGTTATGCAGGCCTGCTTTTCTGTCTACCACTCTGCCTCTTTAATTACAGACAGTGTCTGACTCTCATTTATGCTCAGCAGAACTGACCTGGCAGGCCCTTAGAGCTGCCTCTGTCTAGCCCTGTCCTGCCACTCGTTCCTTCCTGGAAAAGCATTTGATCATTGGCGATTTGAGAAAGTGCCCTCTGTGGATGCTGCTGAAGACTCATGAAAGAAATATGGATGCTCTTTGACCTTCAACCTAAATATCCTATCTTGTCTTTTTTTTTTTTTTCCCCCAAGTCTTGCCTCTGGGTTAATTTTTTCTTTACTGAATATACAAATCTAACATTAACTTGAAATTAACTTAAAAATCATGGAATTACAAAGGAATCTTGAGATCATTAGTTCAACACCCCCATTTTATGGATGATAAAACTGAAACTCAGAAAGGTAAAGCTGCTTGCCTTTAGTTCCTGTTAATGGTATTATTTGCTGTCTAGTCAGCTCTGACTCTTGGTAACCAAATATAGAACAGAATGAAACGTTGAGCAGGCCTGTTCCTTTGAGTTCCTTTGAGTTCACTGTTGTGTCAATGCATCTTATTGCAGCTGCCCGCACTTTCACTAATACTACGACTTTAGCTAACAGTAGAATCAAGATTTCTGGGCTGCACAAAGTCCAATGCATTATGTAATATGGTGCACTACTTGGAAGTGGTTTTTGGTATATGGAGTTTTAATGAGTTAGCAATAGCAATGTGAATCCATAATACTAGGGCTGACTTTCATAAAAGGAGTATAAAATGCAAGTCTCTCCCACATTTGGATATCATGCTACTAAAATGAATCTGGTTTTAAGATTCTATTTATCTATTTATGTTTATTTAATTATTTAATTGAATTTAAAAATAAACATTTAGAAAATGCCTGCTAAGTGTGAGGTGCCCTGCTGGACACTTAAGATATGACTAAAAACCAGTTTTCTGAACTAAGGAGTTGACTATGCAATGAAGACATCAGATACTTCTCTATCAATAATAGAACACCAACTTTTATAAGTGCTGTAAGAATTATACAGAAATCTAGCAAAAGGTGTGAGTTATTTTGACCTGGGAATGTGGATGCCATTGGAGAAGTCTTCATGGAAGAGGTAACATTTATAGAGATCCTGTTTAGGATGGATAAAATTTCACCAGGGAGCAGAGATAAACAATATTCCTAACAGAGGATTGGCATGAGCAAAGATATGGAGTTATACTAGGTAAACAGTGGATTTTGCTGTTGTTGTTGTTCACTGCTTTCGAAGATTTGTAACCATGGCAACCCCATAGCTCAACAATCAGACTCATAAAATAGTTACTTATTTTAGAGTTAGTAAGGATGTACTAGGCGCTCTGGTAGTGTAGTGGTTATGAATTGGGCTGTGAACCTTAAGGTCAGCAGTTCAAAACTACCAGCTATTCCAAGGGAGAAAGATGAGGCTCTGTGCTCCTGTAAAGATTTATAGCCTCGGAAACCCTGTGCAGGGTCGCTATAGGTCGGAATCGACTCGACAGCACTTAACAACAACAAGGATGTAGTACAGAGATGTTTATTGGATAGCGGTGAAGTAGGATGAGCAGGAGATTAACATTAGCTCAGCATACCTGGTCTTTCTCAGATTCATCGAGGTGCATTTACCAATGAATTAAAAACGACTCTATTCTGTATATAATATATTCTCTAGGCACAGCGTAAGGAACTCTGGTAGCATAGTGGTTATGAATCAGGCTGTGAACAGCAAGGTCAGCAGTTCAAAACTACCAGCTGTTCTGCGGGAGAAAAATGAGGCTCTCTGCTCCCCTAAAGATTTACAGCCTCGGAAACCCTGTACAGGGTCACTGTGAGTCGGAACCAACTCCTCGGCACATAACAACAACAACAACAACAATCGTACAGTGTACAAATGTTTTGAAACAAGGAGTGACTCTGTTAATTACTTTTCTTTATACAGTCACTATGTGTTAGTCCTGGTGTGGCACTGTTGGATAAGCACTCAACCACAAGGTCAATTTGAACCACAAGGTTGGAGGTTCAAATTCACCAGCCACTCCTCAGAAACTCTATACAAGGTCGTTGTGAGTTGGAACCCACTCGATGGCACTTAATAACAACAGATATTCTACAAATATACTGTAAACACTGAGTTAGCAAATATGAGGGTGCCTCAAAAATTCTTGGAAAAATTCCATTATTGTTTAATTCCATTTTCCAGTAAACTTTCTGGAAACTCTTCATACTGAGCCATTGCTCTTGGGCAAATGCAAGATTAGGACTCTGTGAGCCTCGGTCACATTTCATGGACCAATGGAAACAACCTTGTTTTATGTGTTTCTATTTAAAGCACCTTGTTTGTTGTTGAGTATTGATTCATTAACCTTGAACTCATGGCCCTTAGCACTGTAACTCATGCCTAAATTAAATTAATCTAACACACATATTTTCTCAATAAGACACATTATCTCCTTCTTATTCTTAGGAATACTAGACAACCCTTCAGTACTATACTTGGTGGTAGTGGTGCTTATGTACCGTGGAGTCGGTTCCGACTCATAGCAACCCTGTATAGGGTTTCTGAGACAGTAAATCTTTATGGGAGCAAAAAAACCTCATCTTTCTCCCACAAAACAGCGGGTATACTTGGGGGCCTTTTAAAGAGCAAAATCATCAAGAATAAGTACAAAAATACACAAAAACAAGCAAAAAGGATACTTGTTTACAGTATGAGAGCTAAAACAAGAGGGCAAGGCAATTGCCTTATTCACTTGCAGCTGAGAATTGCACATCAATCAACTCAAATTTTTCACTGCTCTGAGTATGTCCTTGATGTTGTTGTTACATGCTTTCGAGTCAATTTCAGCTCATAGTGACCCTCCGTAGAGTTTCTGAGACAGTTTTAATATTTGCAAGAGCAGAAAAGCTCATCTTTCTCCCATGGAGGGGGCTGGAAGACTCAAACCATGGATCCTGTAGTTAGCAGTTCAGTGTTTATCATATGGATCATGTCTATGTTGTTGTTGTTGTCAGGTGCCATCGAGTCGGAACCGACTCATAGCGACCCCATGCACAGCAGAAACAAACAATGTCCGATCCTGGGCCAACCTCACTACTTCTGCCACATGTGAGTCCATCAATGATGCCACCTGGCTGATCCATCTCATTGGGGGTCTTCCTCTTTTTCTCTGACCCTCCACCCTACCTAGCATGACATCCTTCTCC
>NW_006408865.1:1952677-1965832 GCF_000296735.1 Chrysochloris asiatica | reverse complement strand
ATTGATCTCTTCCAATCAGTCGGCCAGACAGTTGTCTTCCAAATTTCTTGGCAGAGATGAGTGAGTGCCTCTTGTGCCACCTCACTTTCTTGAAAGATTTCAGTTTTTATTCCATCAATTCCTGGTGCCTTGTTCTTTGCCACTTCTTTCATAATGTCAATAGATGACTGCTAATGTAGGTATTGATTATTGGTTACAAACAACTTTCAGTGAGTAAAGAAATTTATATATATAAAATCATCAAATAATGAGGATCTAGTATATGACAAACTTTCCATGATTTCTCAATATGTTGTTGTTGTTGTTGTGAATCAATATATGTATATATATTGATTTATTTTCCTTACTAATGAATCCATGGGTCAATTGTGGTTCACCTGACCTCTGCTGGACATGTTGTTTATTGGTTCAGTGGTAAGGATTTTTGTTTTCTTTACACTGAGGTGCAACCCATGCTGAAAACTGTGGTTGTTGATCTTCATCAGTAAATACTTTAAGTCCTCTTTGCTTTCAGCAAACAAGGTTGTCTCATCTGCATGTTGCAGGTTGTGAATTAGTCTTCCTCCAATCTTGATGCCATATTCTTCATCATATAGTCCATCTTTTCAGATTATTTGCTCAACATACAAATTGGAATAGTATGGTGAAAGAATAAATCCCTGGCACACACCTTTGCTGATTTTAAACCACTCAGTGTCCCCTTGTTATGTTCAAATGATTGCCTCTTGGTCTATGCACAAGCTCCTCATGAGAACAATTAAGTATTCTGGAATTCTTATTCTCCATAATGTTGTCCATGGCTTGTCATGATCCACACAGTTGTTGTTTAGTGCCTTCAAGTTAGTTCTAACTAATGTTGATCCTGTATAGGGTTTCTGAGTAGTAGCTTGTGGATTTGAACAACTGACATTTTTAGTTCAAACAGATCTTGAATCCAGCACTTATCCTACAGTGCCACACCAGGAGTCCTTCAATAGAATCCTTCAATATTGCAGGTCGAGGCTTGAATAATTTCTTCAGTCCTTTCAGTTTGAGAAATGCTGAGTGTGTTCTTCTCTTTGGGTTTTCTAACTCCAGGTCTTAGCCAACAGCTGCGGTTCATGAAAGCAACCCCAGCCACAATGGGAGGCAATACAGATCACTTGGCAAAGGGCACAAAAGCATAATTATCATACAAGAGTGAAGAATGGGGAACAATACTTGAATCTACTACAAACTTGGTAGACGTGTTTTAGAGGAATACCTATCAGTTGAAGGGCATGACATGTTGGGAAAACTGAGAGAAAAAGGGAGGAATGAGAGAGGAGAATTGTAATTGGAAGTTCAAAAGATTAGCAGCCAAAGGGCAAACTATTATATAATTTCAAAATGTGCCTGGGGCCCAATTTAGGGTAGTGGGGTGGGAAGAGTACTGAGAGTTATTGAATATCTATTATATTCAAAGTGAGGCAATTTACATACACTGTATCATAAAAATCTTTATAAAACACTTAGGGTAGATATCATTTTGCTTAGTTTAGGAAACAAACTGGAACTGAGGCTCAAAGTAGTTATATAACTTGCCAAAGATCACCTAATAAATAATTAGCATTGCTGGAAGGTCAGATTCCAAAGTTCATTTTAGAAGGTCAGAACTGATTTGAAAGACATTTTGGAAACCAAATTTATAAGAGCTGTCTGCCTAAATTAGATATAATGGCAAAAGAAAGAAAAAAACTAAGATTATTCCTCAACTTCCACTTGGCCAATGGAATGGTGCTACCCTATTAGCTAAGATGGAAGACACCAAGGAAGGAAAAGCTTGTGAGCTGAAGGAGATGAATTTGTTTTTTACTTATATTGGTGATCTCTATTGTACATCTTTGTCCAACAAGTGGTTAAAAATTTGAAACTTAAAGCTAAAAGAGAGAGCCAATTCTAGAGAAATCACCCTAGAAATAAGGTCAAAAACATTCCAAACTTAGAAAACGAGATTAGCAAGGATATTAATGTATCTTGCCCAATTCATGTTCAGGGTACAACTATCAATTTAATATACATATTAGGGTACATATAGCAGAGTTGTTGTGAAGTGTCGTTGAGTCAATTCCAACCCATAGTGACACTGCATAGGGTTTCCAAGGAGCAGCTAGTGAGCTTGAACCACTGACTTTGCAGTTCAAATAGTTTTGCAGTCTGATGCATTAGCCTACAGCACTTCACCAGGACTCCTATCGCAGAGTTGTTGTTGAGTACCATCGAGTCGATTCTGACCCATAGTGACCCTGTATAGGGTTTCCAAGGGGCAGCTGGTGAGTTTGAACTGCCGACCTTGCAGTTCAAAAGGCTTTGCAGTCTGGCGCATTAACCCACAGTGGAGTGTAAAGTTAAAAAGATAATTTGCTGTTCCTCTCAATTGCCCTTGAATGCTGGAATGGAGCATGTTGCCTCTTATCAAGAAGGAGATACTACAGGTTTGGTGTAACAAGAGCCTGGGTTTTAACAAGATCGATGTAGCAGTGGAACGTAAGTTGGACTAACATGGAAGGCGATTGCATTCTTTTTTGGAAGAGCAAACAAGAACCTAAGCGGGATAGTGGCAGTAGGAATAGAAATGAAGGAACAGATGGGAGAATTGCCTGGGAAGAAATTATTGTCGCAGCACGGTAACCACTGTGCATATCATTAAATATGTGTCAAGTTAATTTTGTAACTTCATTTAGAGCTAATGGTTTCTTCTCCTCAGGTCTATAGAGCCTTCATAATTTATTGATCATCTGTTTGCATATTTTTAATTGATAGTTATAATTTCTACAAGGGGAGGGATGATTTTGTTCTCTGCTATTTCTTCAATAGCCATTAGAGTTGACACTGATGATCTATTTACTGAATGAGCAGATGAATTCAGATCACTCCTGCACACATCAGCATACTCATTTCCAGGGTCTCTTCCCCTTTGTTGTCTACTCTGTTCAATCTCTTATCCTCCCACCAAATCTTTCCTTCCCTCTCACTTTCTTAAGCATTTTCTCAGATAATTTCTTACAGAAATAACCAGATTACTGAGCAGTCAACATTCAATGAGATACAGATTGTCTAATCACTGCTTTCAGCAAAACTTAACTCACCCTTCTTCCTGTTTCTTAATGTTACAGTCGTTACAATATGAAAACTCACTTCCAATCCACTTTAAATCTATAGTTTTATTTCTTTCACTCTTTCAAGTTTAGGCTCACCACCAAGGGACTTACAACATTCTCTTCTCTGATTGTAAATCCCCAGGTGTCAGGGCAAAAAGAAGCCATTGGGTGAGGTGGGGGAGAGACAAATGTCTTTCTACTTGATTAGGTTTGCACGGCAGTCTTCTGATAGGTATCCCTGATGCTTTGGCTAACACTGGTGTCTTCATTATCTGGTGGTCCTATAGCAAACATACCACAAGTAAATGGCTTTAACGAACAGAAATCTATTTTCTCACAGTTTAGGAAGATAGAAGTCCAAATTCAAGACACCTGCTCTAGGTGAAGGTTTTCTTTCTGTGGTGACTTTGGAGGGATGGCCTTGTTTCTTCTGATCTTCTTCTGAGTGGTTTTCATGTAGCCTGGCATCACTCTTCCTCCATCTCTTCTTCTCTTATTTGATTGTTTCATCTCTTTTCTATCTCAAAAGACATTGAGCTAGCAAACCTCTATCTAATCCTACTAATCCCATCTCATTAATAGACAAAGAAAACCCACTCTCAAATGGCATTATAGTTAGATATGGAGATTTACAGCACACATTTTGAGGAGACAATTCAGTCCACAACAACAGGGCATCAGTAACTTGTGTTGTAGGTGGTCACTCCTTGATCTCTCAAGTAAGTGATGTGTCCGTGCTTAGGGATACTGAGAGAACCCCAGCATAATTTTCTGGTCTGAACGTCTTGCTCTACTCCAAACAGAAGTCATCACAACTCCCTAAGCCTGTCCCCAGTGGGTGCTGCTAGGGTAGTCAGCTTCTTGAGTGAGCTAATAATAAGACTTTTCCTGCCAGGCTGTTAATCTCAACTGCAAAGATTCTCCCTTCCGTACATCTTTCAATTTCTCCAATCATTTTTTTATGTCAGTGGGGGCAAAAACATTTCCTAGAGCTGAGGTGATTTTTAGGGCAGCAGAGTTGGTTCAGCTACTTTGTAATAAGTCTTGGAGAATGCAGTTAGCCTCAATATTTTTGTAACTTTCTAGTTAATATGAAGGTAGTAATACATCTTGAACCTCAGCGTTAGGTCCTAGTTCCAATTTTGCTCATCCATAGCACCTGGTTTTATATGAATGCTACAAAGTTTCCCTTTGCAAATCCAGAGTTGTCATCTAGATTTTTAGGTCCTATGTAATAAACACTAAATTAAGTGTGGTATGAATAAACATGTAATAATTAGCTAAAATGGGTCAATCAGTGTAAACAGGACTAAAGTCCAGCTGGACTTCACTTCTCCATTTATTAACATTTTACTTATATAACTTCTTTAGTTCAAGTGTCTTATAGGGTGTGCCATTATACTCAAAGTCATTCTGTAGTATATTTCGGGGGAAATACACCAATAACTTTTCTTGTAGTCAGAACTAACACTTTGAGTTGAGAGTGGCAAAAAGCCTACATCATCTTGACTTATGAAAAAGAAAGAAAGAAATCTAGTTGCTCGCGTTACTGTAAATCCCAGGAGTATCGTGTTTCAAGTACAACAGGATGAAGAGCTTCAGACAGTGTCATTAGGGCCCATTTTTCTCTCTTTCCCTTTGTTCCCATTGGCATCACTCTCTGGCAGCCCTTTCACGCGAAGATCCTCAGTAGCTTCAGATTCAAAAAGGAGCTCTTTATATATATACATACATACACATGCGTGCACACACGTATATATATATATATGAAATAAAAAGGAACTCTGGTAGTGTAGTGGTTACGAATCGGGCTGCTTACCTCATGGTCAGCAGTTCAAAACTACCAGCTGTTCCTCAGGAGAAAGATAAGGCTTTCTGCTCCAGTAAAGATTTAAAGCCTCGGAAACCCTCTATGGGGTCCCTGTGGGTGTCAGAACCGACTCCACGGCACATAACAACAACAGCATATATAATAAAACATATGACAGTTTCACCATTTTTACATGTAAGAGATAATGATTCGATTTTTCACATTGTACAACTATTATCTGTATCCTTTTTCTCAATTATGCCATCACCAGTAACATAAACTCAATGCACCTAAGCAAGAATTCCCCTTTTCACCCTCCACCTCCTCCATCCCTGGTAACGACTACGAAGTTTTGTCTTGATATATTTGCCTATTGTATATAAATGAAATCCTACACGTCCTTTTGTGTCTGACTTATTTCACACTGCATGTTTTCAAGGTCCATTCATATGTATAGAGCTCATCTTTTTGATAGACTTCTGGTTGGGAATGCTGCTGTGGGTTAATGCTCTGGACTGCAAATTGGTTTGAACCACGAGGTCAGCAGTTCAAACTCATCAGCTGCTCCTTGGAAACCCTATGCAGGGCCGCTATGGGTTGGAACCAACTCAATGGCACTTAAAAACAACAGCAATGGATGGACCATGCTTGATTTAATCAAGTGGGGCTCAGAAGAAAAGAATATACAAATACCGTAGAAAATATGCATCATATCATGGTGGGTCAGAAGGACCTGGAGTGAGGGAGTTTTCCTTTTTGTGTGTTTGTGTGTGTAGGCAGCACTATCAAATACTTTCAATACATGGAAAAGCCATATGGGATTGCCCTAAAGAATCTATCCTTTAGAAAGTACATTCTAGGTAGCATGACTATGAGCCCCCTGACTAATCTTCCACGTTTATTTCGCAAAGTTTATTTACCAAGAATATCTACAATAAATACAGTTCAGATTCTAATAATGATTGTAATGTAACTTTACAATAGAGGATATTTAAACATCAAAATGGAAATTAGACCGGGGGTAGACCTACAGGAAAGACGAAAGGAGAAAAAAGGAACTTAAAAATTGAAGAGTAAGGAGAATCTCAAAATTGAGACACTGCATAGTGACAGAAACCCTCATATGTTGAAGATTAGCATCTGTATCCCTGATGGCCCACAAATTTCTCTGCTCACAAATCAGACTCCTATAGATTTCCATCAATATCGATCTCCTTGAATGTGACCTAAGAGGAATATCTCTGTTGCTGTTTGCCCCTTGTTGCTGTTTGCATCACGAACTTCACTGAAGGATTGCAGCAGGTCGAGGAGGAGTCAGCTGTCCTTATTCAGTAAATGATGACACTAGGGGACATAGCATGCAAAGCAGGACACATTTGAGAAGTGAGTCACTTTAAAAACCAAGCTCTGTAAATCCAACTAAAATTTTAAATAAAAGCTCAAAGACTGGATAATCCATATAAAACTTGAAATACAGAAGTTTCTCTTGCTTAAATTACTTTCACACTCTAATTTAAACTCAGAGTCAGTATGTTGCTGTCACACTTCTTTGTTCTCCTAAAATTAAAAAAAAAAAATTATTAAAAAAAATATTCTGTATATAGCTGACACCAAGCAGGAGATTGTCTGCCAGCATGTTCTGTATTCATGTCTAGCATACTGTAAAGTCTATGCAGAACACATGGTCTTCAAATACCCCAAAGTTTCTTATTTATTGGTTTCAAACAGCAGTCTGTTTCTCCAGCATGTTTGCACTACCCATAATACATGTTTTGCATAAGCATGGATTCCTTTTGAATGTTCAAGTCATGCAGTATTTTCACATGGTTTGATCTTGTGTGTATGAGATTTGTTGCTAGTGTTAAGTACAGGCCAGTCAATTCCAACCCATAGCAACCCTGCATGGGGTTTCCGAGGAGCAGCTAGTGAGCTTGAACCGCCGGCCTGACAATTCAAATGGCTTTATAGTCTGGTGCATTAACCCACAGCACCACACCAGGACTCCACCTGCATATTGAGAGTACAGTTTCTTATATCTTAATACTGTCAACTATCATCAGTTAATCCATCCACCAGAATGTCAATAATACCTATAGCAGAAGTTTGACATATTTAGTTCTCTCAAATATGGGGTTGATTTAGCAGCTAAATTACACATTTTCTACTGTATTTTTTGAAAATTAATTTACCATGAAAAGTATTAATGATTTAGAATCATGCATAATGTATTTTGTTTTTCCTTATTCCCATATCCAGAAAGATGTGCTGCTTAATTTGAGATAAATTCCCAAGTGGCAAGATGAATCCTATTGTTGAAACAAAAAGCAAGCCGTTTAAATGAATCCTAATGTGATTTTCTTGGTTACAGATGAGACCCATTGGTCATGATGGCTACCATCCCACCTCTGTGGCTGAGTGGCTGGATTCCATTGAACTGGGCGACTACACCAAAGCCTTTCTAATTAATGGCTACACATCAATGGACCTGTTGAAAAAAATCTGGGAGGTTGAACTTATTAATGTAAGTTGGTTCCTTGATGGCAACTTAGCCTTCAACCCTTGCTAATTGAAGTATCTATTGTAATCGACTATTTTTTCTTTCTCTATAACTATTTGAGCATCCAATAAGGATTTATAGATATGCGTTCTGCATTTAAGGTACATCTCTCTTAACTCTGTAGACATTGTCTTTTAAAGTTTCAGTGTGAGGAACTAAAAGATAAAGAGAAGACTTTCAGGGGTATTTTGTATCATCTAAGCAAATCTTCCAAGTATTTTTGGGTTTTCCATTTTAGGAAATTTGTTTAGTCTATGTTTAAGGTATGGACATGATAACAAATAGCCTTCCATTCTGGCCTTTACTCATATTCACTTTTCAATATTAAAGCTATCATTTTTAGTTTTCTATGTCATTCATGTTTCCTTAACTGTATAAACAAACCCCATACTTGTAGAAATTGCTTTTGTTCATATTAATTAGGCTGCTGTAATACAAAAATGTGTTTACCAGAGCTGGTATCTAACCTAATGTTGCTTCTTTTATTTGTGCACATGGCATAGATTGCCTGTAAAACTGGCCAACGTATATTGGCATATATTCAAGACCAAAGAGATCAACTACATCTGTATAAATGACTGACTTTGATATTGTTATCATTTCATCTTTTCTTCTTTTTTGTTTATACTGGAGTACATGAAGAAAGAAAGATGAAAAGAAAACATGAAATGATCATGCATTCAAATTCTATTTGACATTGTGAACAATTCTTTTTAAAAGTCACAGTAGTGATCATTTAATCTTTTAGGGATATTTTTAATTTTTTAAATTTCATATTCTAATATTGAAAAAATGCATCCATAAACTAAAACATAAAGCCAATAAATTTCTGTTGGCTCAAGGCACTTGATTCTACTCTTCAATCTACTTTCTCTCCAACAGCTCAGTGTCTACATATTCTAAGTCATTATTTATTTTAAACCATGGTTATTATTAGTAATAAATATTCTTTGCTTTAAAAAGTAAAACTCATGCATGGGCTAAAGGGGATAGATAAATAGTGATATATATATATATATATATATATAAAACACATGAATAACCGTGTTCTGAACATAGATACATGGATTGAGAAGAGACATAGGTTGAATGGATAAAGGAGGAAGAATGAGACATATATATATTTTTATATCCCACAAATATATGAATTTGGAAGAAAAAAATGAGACATTCTTTGATGGTTTCCAGGGGTTGGAGGGAAAGGAGAGTAGTTCGCTGGTTATAGGGTAGATACTTGTTCACTTGAGTGATGGGGAGGGCAACATATAAGAAAGTGAAGGGCGATATACAAGACGAGGGAGGTTAGCAGAAGTACAATGAAGACCGGTGAAGACAGAGGAGCGTATACAAGGGCTAAAGGGGGTAGAGGTAAATAGTGACATATATACAACCTTGGAATAACAACACTGTGACTAGTTAGGTACATAAACAGAGACACATGCTGAATGATTATGGGAAGAAGAGTAGAATGTGTGCATATGTGTATGTAGGAGTATGTATGTATGCATATATGTGTATATGTATTTGTATATGTGTATTCATGTATACACTTATATATCCTACAGATATACAAGCGTGTAAAAGAGGATATTAGTACATGAGTATTTACCTATCCTGAAAGTACCACTGTGAATGTGGTGGTACATACAGCATACAAAATGATGAAGAGTAGATATTGTTAAACATCTTAAGGCAATAAGTAGCTGAGCCTTGGGCCTCAAAACCATAACTTCAGGGGACATCATGGTCAGTTGGCAAAATGCAGTACAAAGAGACAATGTTCTACATCCTACTTTGGTGATTAGTGTCTGGGATATTAAGAGCTCATGAGCAGCCATCTAAGGAACAAATATTGATGTCTCCATGTTCAGAAGAAAGAACAGTGATGAGAATTGAAGATTTCTTGGCATCAACTTGTCCTACTGACTAGTAGAATATGTAAACGTCAGTATCCATGAACCTGAGACCAGAAGAGCTAGAATCAGGAGAAGGGAACCTTTTTTCTGACAAAATTTATCACATCATTTATGGGCCATACAAAATTATGAATTTAAAAATTAGCAGCCTGCTATGTTTTGTCAAACATTTAATTAACTTATCCCTAATGTGATGGCTGGAGCTGAGGTTGCCTTGGCAGGGCCAGACAAAATTATTTCAGGGGCCTTATATGGCCCGTGGGCTGACCATTCCCCATCCCTGACTAGATGGTGCCCAGCTAGATGGTACCATCAACTGCCCTGAACAGGCTCACATTAGAAAGTCCTGAATAAAGTGGCATAATATGTGGAACAAAATTCAAATTTATTAAAAAAAAAAAAGTCCAGGCTTACCAGTCAGAAAGAGACTGGAGGGACCTGAGACTATGCCCTCAACCACCCTTCAGGTCTGGAAAGGAACTCACCCTCTTTCAGCCAAGCAGTAGATAGGCATATTGTTGTTGTTATGTGCCATGGAGTCGGTTCCAACTCATAGCGACCCTGTACAGGGTTTCCAAGTCTGTAATCTTTACAGGAGCAGAACACCTCATCTTTCTCCCGCGGAACAGCTGGTAGTTTCGAACTGTTGACCTTGCGGTTCACAGCCCAATTCGTAACCACTACACTACCAGAGCTCCTTAGATAGGCATACAGGGGTAACAACTTTCAGCCAAGCAGTAGATAGGTATATAGGAGGAACAACAGTACTATTATGACATACTCACTATGAACGATAGAACAACCAATCGTTCAAAATCAAAGGGGCAACATGTACCTAAGGAAAATGGCAAGAAGCCTGGTGGCAGCGAAATGGGAGCCACGGGGAGGAAGTGAATGACTGTTGTTGTATGGAAGAGATTGTAATCATTGAGATGAAACAAAGTGAATGTTTTTTTAATGTAGAGTTGATGATCTTGTCTGTCAACCTTCACTCAATTCACAATAAAAAGTTATAAATAAAAAGTAATAGTCTAGAACAAAACTTTTAAATTGTTCCTGGATCTAAATGGGCACTTCACAAATTACTGACTCCTTCTATTTCTCATAAGTAAACCTCAGCTTTCTATTCTTATCCTCTCACAAAAGTTATCATAATTTCAAAAGAAACTCACTGTCTGAGTAAACCTCTGGTTGATTTCTTTCTCGGTTTGTTGGACAATGGAACTGAAACTGCATTGGTTTTTGATTGTATCTGACTGAGATTTCAGTTTTCCACATAGACCTTGACACTCACTCATCTCATGGTGCTATTTGCTAGAGAGGTAGTTTGCATAGGTCAAATATGCTTCCAGGTTTAACTGTATTCTAGTTAATGGTGGTGGTGTACTGTGAAGTTGGTTCCGACTCATAACAACCCTGCATAGGGTGTAAATATTTTACAGGAGCAGAAATCTTCATCTTTCTCCCACAGAATGGCTGGTAGTTTCAAACTGCTAACCTTGAGGTTAACAGTCCAATTCATAACCACTACATTAGCAGAGCTCCTTCTAGTTAATAGTTGTTGTCAAACGCTGTCGAGTCAGTTCCAACCCATAGTGACCCTGTGTAGGGTTTCTGAGGAGCAGCTGGTGAGCTTGAACTACCAACTTTGTGGTTCAAATGACTTAGCAGTCCAGCGCAATAACCCGCAGCACCAGAAATTACATTTGGCAGTTATGTGCCGTGGAGTCGGTTCTGACTCATAGCAACCCTGAATAGGTTTTCTGAGGCTGTAAATCTTTATGGGAGCAGAAAGCCTCCTCTTTATCTCATAGAACAGCTGGTAGTTTCGAACTGCTGACCGTGAGATTAGCAACCCAATTCATAACCACTATGCTACCAGAGTGCCTTCTAATTAACAGTTGTTGTTGTTGTTGTTAAGTGCCATCGAGTCGGTTCCAACCCATAGCGACCCTGTACAGGGTTTCCGAGGGTATAAATCTTTACGGGAGTAGAAAGCCTCATCTTTCTCCCGCGGAGCAGCTGGTAGTTTCGAACCACTGACCTTAAGGTTCGCAGCCCGATTCATAACCACTATGCTACCAGAGTGCCTTCTAATTAACAGTAGAGCTTGACAACTATGTAATGTTTTCTGAATCATCTTGCTCTCTGTTGAAGAGTAAATGCTTGCAGTAAGTAGACCTGAGATGCTCACCTAACTGACACTAGCAGTTGTTATGTATTGAAAAGATTACATCCCAATAGAATTTGTTTTCCTTGCAGCATGACTTCTCAAAAGCCAAAAATTCAGAATAGCATTTAAGGTGTGAGCTTAGACCTTTCCTTTCTCCAGTGCTGTAGGTACCAGCAGTCTAGAAATCGCTGTTCAGTACTGGGCTTGGCCCAGTGAGTCCACAAGGAGCGATGCTAGAAGACCCTCTAGTTTACTCATCTATACCTGCTCATCATGCCACACAACCTTGGGTTCTGAGAGAAAAACATCCATGTTTTTTAGTCTCCCCCTTAGCTACACTTGCTTCAAACCAGGGACAGTCACAAGCATTGGATCAGAGTTTGAAAGTAAAGTCACTGCGTTTTAGATCTTGAAGCCAAATTCCTCTGGCCTGCGTACAACAACTGCATCTATCACCAGTATCTTTCCCTTAAAGTAAACTGATTGAATTTAAAGTTCCTTTTGACATCTTTGGAGTTCTGGTGTGGCAATGTAGGATAAGCGCTGAACTGCTAAACGCAAGATCAGCAGGCACTCCTTGGAAACTCTATACAGGGTCGCTATGACTCAGAATGCACTTGACACCATTTCATAACAACAATGACGTCTTTAGGGAGTCCTGTTGTGGCACCTGAACTGCTAACCACAAGGTCAGTGGTTTCAACCCACCAGTCCCTACTTGGAAACCCTATAGAGGATCACTGTGAGCCTGAACCGACTCGATGGCACTTGACAACAACCAAGTCTTTAAAGGAGCTCTGTCTGGTGAAGCAGTAGAATATGCACTGGACTGCTAACCGCAAAGTCAGCTGTTCAAACCCACCAGCTGCTATGTGGGAGAAAGATAAAGCTATCTTCTTCTGTAAAGATTTACAGCCTCAGAAATCGTATATTGGGTTGCTGCAAGTCAGGTTTTTGTACTGACGATATCTTTATAAGCAAGTTCACATTCTTGATGACAAGGCCTTGCAAGTCTAACTTTGCAGATATATTTAATAAATTAAACTTGTATTTTTAAATTTGGGTATTTAGGCCCACTAGAGTCCTGATGTAGTGCCATAGTAAACACTGGACTTCGAACCACAAGGTCAGCTATTTAAACTTACCAGTCACTCATTGGAAACACTACATAGGGTCCTTATGTATGTAACAACAGAGCTGGTAGTTTCTAACTGCTGACCTTAAGGTTAGCAGCCTGACTCATAACCACTATGCTACCAGAGCTTCTTAAGACTCATTATTGTTGTTATTGTTGTTAAGGGCCATTGAGTCAATTCCGACCCATAATGACCTTGTATAGGGTTTCCAAGGAGCAGCTGGTGAACTTAAATCACCGACCTGCAGTTCAAACAGCTTTTCTGTCTGACACATTAGCCCACAGCATCACACCAGGATTCATCGTCATTGTTGTTGTCATTTTTGTTAGGTGCCATCAAGTCGGTACCAACTCATAGTGACCCTATGCACAACAGAACAAAACATTGCCCAATCCTGGGCCAACTTCATAATTATTGTCACGCTTGAGCCCATTGATGCTGCCA
>NW_006408865.1:1949391-1951107 GCF_000296735.1 Chrysochloris asiatica | reverse complement strand
AATGCACCTTGGACTTCCTCCTTCAGTATCATTGGCTCTTGATCATATGGTACCTCTTGAAACAGTTGAACATCAACCATTTCCTTTTGGTACAGGAATACATAGGACTCATCATTAGCTAGTATTAATTAAACATCCGGTTTCTTATGGTACTATGCTTGTTTTAGACAAATACTACATTGCCACAGAGCATACAAAGTTTATTCCAACTATTTTAATGAATAAATGAAAACTATACACAGTTGTGACTTGAAAAGTATGGATATATTTAAAATTGTAATATTTTTTAAAGTCCCCAAACATCTTTTTCTTGATGAGAATTATTCTCTTTCAAAGCAGAATTATTTGAATAAACCAATATGTGTGTTGGTCACAAAGCTACCCAAGGTTCTGAGTGAAGAAAAGTGGTAGGAATTTCATAGCTTTCTATGAGCGTTATCAGTAGCAATGAAACATAGACAAATTTTAAGACATACTACATTGGCAATTTTACAGGCCTATGTGTGAATGAAATAGATTGATGAAATGTATGCCAATAATTGTTTCTTTCATTCCTAGCCTATGCTTCATATTCAGAAGCTGATGTTTTACCAATGTACTGTTTTGCTTCTGTATCTGTCACTATCATTAATAATATCATTAGTTCAACTTTCACTTGATGTTTGTAGCAAACTCTTTAGTGTTAAAATATGAATAAGTAGGGAGAGGTTGTCAGGCAAATTATTTCTTCAGCAGATTCTAGCTGGAAGAACCTCTAGCATGAATTATTGTCACCTCTACAGACTTGTCATAAGAGTATTAGAGACTAATTAACAATGCTTAAGTAGATGAATTATGTTTTCAATTTAGAATGTTATTCAGGCCTTGCCTATGATATTACCAAGTTTTCAGAACAGTTCCGACTGTTATTGACAAACTCAATAGCCCTACATGAGGGGGAATTTTAAATAAAGGAATTATTTATTTTTCCATGAAATATGCATGCGTAATTATGAATTGAAAACGTTACCAAAGAAACCATGCAAATAATCTATCATCCCTTCTCATACAAATACACATATTGAAAATATGAAAAACAATGTTAATTTCTTTTTCCACTGTGTATGTACTAAGAGGACTGTGGTAAGACCAAGTAACTTTGAACATTGTCCAATCTATTCATTTGTGAATCTCAATGAAGAACATATGATTCATTTCTACCATATAAGGAAATAATTTCAACAAATAATGAATAATAACTATTCATAGACATTGTGATAAACACTGTTTCCACATTTGTTTGGAAAGCAAGGAAGGATTAGATCACACTGTTGGAAATTTGAATTCTTCCATGTAGCTCTCCACACCTGAGAAGAAATTACCTAAATTTACTTCTTGACCAATTATCCTATGACATTGTGGCAATGAAGTCAAAATTAAGTAACTGGAAAATAAACTTTTCTTTGGCCCTAAGAGGATGTTCATTGTGAGATGTGTGTACTTTCTGTTGCATATTCAAATATTTGGGTAAGGAACCAAAAGGGAGACCAAAAGAGGACTGATGAGTATAGAAATTTCATATGCACTAAAAATCTGCCATTAAAAAAAAAAAAAAAATCAACCATGTAATATAACTTTAATCCCCATACTTCCAGTAATTGCTATGGTTGTCTGATTACTATAATGAAATTGCCCTGGCTAAGGGATTTGCAGGATTTGAGCATTGTTTTATAAGAT
>NW_006408865.1:1946965-1948591 GCF_000296735.1 Chrysochloris asiatica | reverse complement strand
TATATATATATATATATATACATATATATAAAGTAATTTTAGTGGATATCTGTAGTTTCTATGCCACCTAGATTTCATTCTCTCTTTTTTTTGATTGAATAAAAATGTCTCAATTTTCTTCTGAAGAAGAAGCCACTTCCATCTCTTACCCATTCTAAGCTTGAACCTATATAACATAGGCCTAAGGCAGGGAAAGCATTCCAAATGCTCCCCTCACCCCACCAGCCATAAAGAACTCTTCATCAAGACCAGCTACCTGAAGTTTTGTAACAAAAAGAAGGGAGCAGTTAATCTTACTGTCCAGGAACAGAGGACCCTAGGACCATCAAGGGAGAAGAGCACGAGCAGAATGTGACCCTATCCAGAGAAGCAGTGACACCAGAGATGGAAGCAGAGGTGATGACATGGAGAGAGAGAGCAGCTGAGGATTCCACACTCATGGAAAGAGAGGGAATGAGAGCTGGTGGCCAGGAGGCAGGCATGCAAAATGTGCCCTTTGATTGTTTAAATTATTATATATTCCTGAGTGTTTTTGTGTACATTCCACCCACCAAAAAAAAAGAGAAAAAAACAGGGAATAGAAGCAAATACTGTTAAATGATGAGGCACGGAGGTGATTGTAATCATTGCAATGAAACGATGAATATAAATCCGTTGTTCTCCCATCTAAACTATCACTCAATTCACAAAAGCTTTAAAAAAAAAAAAAAAAAAGACTAGCTACCTAATTTTCTAATTTGGGGATCTGGTAATAAGTAGAAATGTCGGGTCCCTTATTTAAAACTATTAATATTTTCAAGATGGCAACAGCAAAGCCTTAAACCAAGCAAGGGCCCTTCTAAGCTTGAGATGGGGTACAACTACCAGAATCTCACAGCAGGAAGTAAGCCCTGTTCTTCATTCCTTTTGTTTAGATCCATATTCCCATCTTGTGCCCTGCTCCTTCCACTTGAAGGACCTGTTTTGCCATCTTTAATTATGCAAATTTATTGCTAGCAATAAATTCTCTCAGATTTTGTGCATCTGAAAAAGACCACTTTTCACCTTTATTTTTGAAAAATATTTTTGCAGGGCATAAAATTCTGTGGTGACAGTTTCTTGTGTTGTTGTTTTTCTTCCAGTACTTTAGAAATGTTGATCCACTGCCTTCTTTTTTATACTATTTACAACAAGAAATCTGTGGTCATCCTTATTGTTGTTGTTTTGTTTGTGGTGTGCTTTGATACATTTTCTTCATGTTCCTTGTATGTGAAGTTTGTTGATTTCCTTACACCTGAGGCTTACAGTTTTCATTCAATTTATAATTTTGTGTAAAATTTCTTCAGGTATTTTTCTTTAACCCCTCCCCCCCCCCTTTCTTTCTCCTCTCCTTTGAAGATTCCAATTACATGGATACTAAGTCATTTAAGTGGGAGAAAGACGAGACTTTCTGCTCCTGTAAAGATTTACAGCCTCAGAAACCCTATACAGGGTCACTATAAGTTGAAACTAACTTGACAAACTCAAAACTACCACCAAACAAGTCATTTAAAATTGGCTTATTGCTCACTATACCAAAAGGAAATGGTTAATGTTCAACCATTTCAAGAGATACCATATGAACAAGAGCCAATGATACTCAGAGAG
>NW_006408865.1:1942154-1945520 GCF_000296735.1 Chrysochloris asiatica | reverse complement strand
GACTCGATGGCACCTGACAACAACAACAAATTACTCACTGATGCTCTTTTTTTTTTTTTTTTTCAGTCTTTTTTTCTTTCTGCAACTCATGCATATAGTTTCTATGGCTATGTCTTCAAATTCACTCATCTTATTATTTTCTTTTCTAAACTGCTATTATTCCCACCCAGTGTATTTTTTAATTACAGAGATTGTAATTTCATCTCCATAAGTTAGATAGGTGTCATTTATATATCTGTATATATCTATGTATATATGTTGTTGTTGTTGTTGTTAGGTGCCATCGAGTTGATACTGACTCATAGCCACCCTATGCACAACAGAATAAAACAATGCCCAGGCCTGCGCTAGCCTCACAATTATTGCTACGTTTGAACCCATTTATACTACCACTGTGCCAATCCATCTCATTGGAGGTCTTCCCCTTTTTTTCTGACCCTCCACTTAACCAAACATGATACCCTTCTCCAGTGACTGATCCCTCCTGATAATACATCCAAAGTATGAGAGACGAAGTGTGGCCATCCTGGCTTCCAAGGAGCATTTGGCTGTCCATCTTCCAACACAGATCTGTTTGTTCTTTTGGTAGTCCATAGTACTATTAACATTGTCCTCCAACACCATAACTCAAATGCATCAATTCTTCTACAGTCTTCTGTAATCACTGTCCAACTTCCATGTGTATATGATATTACTGAAAATACCATGACTTGAGTCAGGCGCATCTTAGTCCTCCAACTGGCATCTTTGCTCTTCAACACTTCAAAGAGGCCTTATGTGTCTACTTAGGATCCTGGTGGCACAGTAGTTAGGATCTCAGCTACTACCTGAAAGGTTGGTGACTTTAACTCAATAGTCGCTCCATGGAATAAAGATGTGGCAGTCTGTTCCCATATGGATTGAAATCTTAGAACTCCTTTGGGCAGTTCGACTCTGTCCTGTAGGGTTGCTGTGAGTCAGAAATTATTCAAGAGCAATAGGTTTGGCTTTAGGGTTTATGTTGATAATTAGCATTCTCAATCGTTCTTCCAGCTTGTTCAACACATGAATACAGTTAAGAAAATTTTATGTCATTGTTTGCTAATTCTAATGGTTTTAGGTTGATTTCAGTTAATTTTTCTCCTTATTGTGGGGTCTGTTTTCTTGGTTCCTTGAAAATGTGATAATTTGATTTTGTTAATTTTACTTTGTTTCATACTTTCTATCTTTGTTTTCCTTTGTTCTAAGTGAAATTTATTGGAAATATTTTGAGGCTTTGGGGGCTTTTAAGATTTGTTAAGAAACACCTGAACGTTGTTTAGTTTCTGATTAATAACCCCACACTGAGGCAAGATCCAAGGAGCCCTGATGAAACTGTAGGAAAAGCATTAGACTGCTATCCTTTAGGTCAGCAATTCAAACCCATCATTTGCTCCGCAGGAGAATGATGAAATTGTCTGTTCCCGTGAAGACTCAGAAACCCTACTTAGAGTTGCCCTGAGTCAGAATTGACTTGATAGCAGTGGGGTTAGACTTGAGAGGCAAGATCTTTCTGTGGATTCTACTAACACGCTGTGGATTTCTGGGTTTTCCAGTCTGAAGGATGGGGACTCTTCCCAGCCATGTTTCAGATCCAAGTTCTGTGTCCTCTAATCTTTTGGGGTGTTTGTGTTTGTTTGGGTTTGTTTTTAGTCTAACCTGAGATAGTTTCTTCACCTGCATGTGCTTTTCAATACTCTCCTCTCTAGTACTCTGCTCAGAAAACCCCAACACCTCAGTCTCCCTGGACTCTCAGTTTTTCAATTTAGAGTCTCCCGGTTCCCTGTGTGTCCCGCCTCTGCCTCACAGCCTGAAAATCCTCTCAAGGCTGTTGTTGTTGTTGTTGTTGTTAAGTGCCGTCGAGTCGGTTCCGACCCATAGCGACCCTGTACAGGGTTTCCGAGGGTGTAAATCTTTACGGGAGTAGAAAGCCTCATCTTTCTCCCCCGGAGCGGCTGGTAGTTTCGAACCGCTGACCTTAAGGTTCGCAGCCCGATTCGTAACCACTACGCTACCGCAGATCTCCTTTTGTTTGGGTTTTCTTTGTTGTTGCTTTTTGTTTTTTCCTGTCTCTCAAAGGTTACTCACTAACCTACATTGCTTAATGCCTAATGTCATTAAAAATATGGTTTCATATTTATATTGTCTGCATTTGTAGTTGTTTCCGATAGAAGGGTAACTCCAATCTCTGTTAGTCTGTATTGGCTGGAAGCATAAATCCATGCTACTTACTTTAATCCCAGTAGACTAGGGCCCGACACCTACAATTGAATCAAAATAGTTGATGACCAAACATTGGTATCAGGTTTTAAAAGCTCTCCAGGTGATTTTAATGTGCAGACAGTTATAATCAATGAGGAGCCATTAAAAGCATTTTCATCTGAATCAGATGATAAGAAGCAGTAGCTAGCGGTGCCAGAAGCTGCCACACTTAAAGACAGAGCTGTAAAGAAGCAGGAGCTGAGTCAGCCAGTTCAATCCCAGGGTGCCAACAAGATCTGTTCCTAAGCATACCGTTAAGTGGAATTTGTAGGTAAGTCATAATACGTGCATACAGTCCTTCTTTAACAATACTTTAGTGCAAAAATAAGGCACTCTTGTGGCACTATAGTGTAAGCATTGGACTGCTCACACTGTTATCAGTTCAAACCTACCAGCAGCTCCCACAAGAAAGATGAAACTGTCTGCTTCCGTAAAGATTTTTAGTCTCAGAAACCTACATAGGGTTGCTATGTGTCAAAGTCAAATTGGTGGCAGTGAATTTTTGATTAGTGCAAAAAAAGGCTTAAAATTGTTGAGTGATTTAAAAGTTGCATGTAGAGCATGTGAAAGTGATCGTGATGAAGAATTTGTTGGGAGTTGGGGTTGGTTCAATAGTTCCGTAACATTAAAGGGTAAATATAAATTGTCTGACTTATTAACAACTCATATTGTTGTTGTTGCTGGGTGTCATTGAGTTAACTCCAATAACAGGAAGTCTGTACAGAGTTTCTGAGGCTGTACTTCCTTACAGGAGCAGAAAGTCTCATCTTTCTACCACAAAGTGGCTAGTGGGTTTGAAGTGCCGACCTTGTGGTTAGCAGTCCAGTGCTTATCCTACAGCATTACCATGGATCCTACAGGAGCCTTTAATGAACTTACTGTGCAGCTATTTTCTGCTATAAATACATTAGATGGTGGTGATAAGTGCTGTAGAGTCAGTTCTGACTCCTGGTAATCCTGGATAGGGTTTTAGAGGAGTGGCTAGTGGGTTTGAACTGCTGATCTTTCGGTTAGTGGTCCAGTGTTTATCCTACAGCAGCACACCAGGACTCCACATTAAGTATTATTGTTGTTAAGTGCCGTCGA
>NW_006408865.1:1936846-1940784 GCF_000296735.1 Chrysochloris asiatica | reverse complement strand
CTGGACTGCAAAGCCATTTGAACTGCAAGATCGGCGGTTCAAGCTCACCAGCTGCTCCTTGGAAACCCTATACAGGGTAGCTAGGGGTCGAAATCGACTCGACAGCACTTAACAACAACATAACCCTAGTGTAAGGAGCACTGGTATCATAGTGGTTACAAATCAGGCTGCGAACCGCAGGTCAGCAGTTCGAAACTACCAGCTGTTCCACAGGAGAAAAGATGAGGCTTTCTGCTCCCATAAAGATTTACAGCCTCGGAAATCTTGTACAAGGTCACAACGAGTCGGAAGCGACTCCATGGCACATAACCACCAACCACCATAGTCCTGGTGTGGTGCTGTGGGTTAATGTGCCAGACTGCAAAGTCATTTGAACTGCAAGGTTGGTGGTTCAAGCTCGCCAACTGCTCTTTGGAAACCCTATACAAGGTCGCTATGAGTCAGAATAGACTCCACAGCACTTAACAACTTAACAAAATATATTATATTTTAGAAACTTTCTAGTTTTGGCTCTTCAGAATTTTGAAGCCTGACATACAAGCCACCATGAAAGAGACTGGCAATATGTAAAGAATCAAAATCAATGATAAAGTTTAACATTATCATCAAGGAAGGTAGATTAGGGTTAGAATAAGACCATAATGAAAAAAGTTAGAAGCTGGGGAGGAGAAATGAGGTAGCTTAGGATTTATATATCCTCTTTAAAGGTGCCTAAGGTTTAGCTATTTTAATAAAGAGCTGTTTCATTTAAAAGTGGAATTATGCTGTCTCCAATTCTTTTTAAACAAGCAAAAAAGGAATACCTTAAATCTCAGAAAACAAGCAAAGGCCTTGCTGTTACCAGCCTTATACCTGGCACCCTGCCGCCACCTGGTGGCCGCATACCTAAAGTACAGGGCAAGTTACTAAACCATAAAAGGATTCCCTAAATGCAGAAGACCATAGTATTGATACATTTGAATGTGGTGTTGGAGAATAATATTAAAAGTACCACGGACTGCCAAAAGAACAAACAAATCTATGTTGGAAGAAGTATTCCCAGAATGCTCCTTGAAAGTTAGGATGGCCAAACTTCGTGTCTCATACTTCAGACATAATATCAGGAGGGACCAGTCACTGGAAAAGGATATCACGTTTAGTAAAGTGGAGGGTCCCAGAAAAAGATAAAGCCCCCCCCCCATGAGATGGATTGGCACAGTGATGGCAGCCATGGGCTGAGACACAGCAACAATTGTGAGGTTGGCCTAGGGCTTGGCAGTGTTACGTTCTGTTGTGCATAGGGTCACTATAAGTTGGTACAAACTCCACGGCACTGAACTACAATAACAACTGCAAAACAAATCATTCAGTCCTAGGTTTTATATCACACCTTGCTCTCAGAGTTAATCAAATGGAATATGAGCCATGGGAGTTTTAATTTTGTACACAACCAAGCACTAAAGTCAAACACCATAAAACAAAGTATTTTAACACAACGGGGAAATCCATTGTGTTGTTCCAACTCATGGTGACCCTGTATAGGGGATCCAAGAGCAACTGATGGATTTGAACTGCCGACCCTGAGGTTACCAGTCCAGTACTTACCCTACGGTACCACACCAGGGCTATTGTGTATTCAACCAATTAAATTTGAGATACCAGTGTCCTTTTAAATATGAATATATACTGGTCTTCCCTAGTGGAGTGTTTCTTACTTTTGTAGTTACTTTTATGGGAAAATTACATTTCCTAAATCCACAGTAGGATTTTTTTTTTAATCTATCATATAATAACTGGGGGGGAGGGGAGAAAAACACAAAAAGTAAATTTTTTTTTTCAGTTCGTCTATGCTAATGGGAGAGACAAACATCTACATTACTGACTGCTGTAAGAAGAGAAGTATTAAGGGTAAGCTAAGCGCAGTGTCTCTGTACAGTAAGCACTGGACTGTGAACCAAGGTTGGTGGTTTGAGCCCACCAGCCACTCCATGGGAGAAAGATGAGGCTTCCTGCTCCTGTAAAAATGTACAACCTTGGAAACACAATATAGAGTCGCTATGAGTTGGAACCAACAGGAAATATAGAAGTGGTATTTACATCTCAAATGGAACGCAGGGTCTTTTCCTGATTAGGAACCAAGAGGAGACAGATGGATGTAGAAACAAATGGAGGAAATAACTAAAAGCAATGGTAAAAAGCACAGGCTCTAAAAGCAGTCTTCCTGGGTCTGAATTCCCAAATTGATGTCTTGTATTCCTACTAACTTTCTCCAAGCTTACATTTCTTTGCCTCTGACAAGTAGGTAATAATCTTATCTGTTTTCTAGATCCTATTTCTGTCAGGATTAAGTAAAGTAATTTAATGAAGTATTTTTTGAAAATATAAAGCTCTCAGTTTTTTATCATAGGATAGTAAAAAGAGGAACAAATTTTCCAAGCTCCTGGAATTTATGGGGAAAGTTGACCATTGCTACAACTTGTGATGGAAACCTGATCCGAAATCAATAGCTTAAAGCAATAAGCACGAGTCTGCACATGGCTGGATCGTTCTTCAGCTCTCAGCTGGCTTCTTCACACCCGGTGATTGGTTCTAGTTGGCTACGGCATAAGATGCAACTGCTCTGGGATGGTCTCAGCTGAGACAAATAAGCCGTTTGGCTCTGTTCCATGTGCCCATCATATAACATCCTGCCCCTAGTGTGTCCTTATGGCAAACACACACAGAGAGAAATGAAACTGGATGCACTCTTTCAAACATATCCTTGTCACAGATCTGCTAACATCCTATTGACCCAAAGAAGCTAATTACATGGTAAACTCAGAATTGAGTTTGGAGAGAGGGAGCATATTACTTTAACTCTTGCTAGAGATAGCTGCAAATTTCATCCATTAAATGGTGTGAATACAGGAAAGGAAGGATTGGGGCCATGAATGAAATCAACACACACATAAGAGAAGCTTGGATTAGAGAAAGGGATATAAAATTTTCAGAATTACGGATGTTCTTGTTATTTCTAAACCCCTAAAGGAGCTCTGGTAGCATAATGGTTACAAATCGGGCTGCCTACCTTAAGGTAAGCAGTTCAAAACTACCAGCTATTCCATGAGAGAAAGATGAGGCTTTCTGCTCCCATAAAGATTTACAGCCTCGGAAACCCTGCACAGGGTCGCTATGAGTTGGAACCGACTCCACGGCACAGAACCACCAACTAGAATAGGTGAAATCAAAACCATTTCAGAAAATTGAAGATTAGTGGTGCTAAGCAAAGAAAGAAAGAAAGATCTGTATGAGGTACTAAATACTCTAAGCAAATCAAAACTTCATTACGGTTGAGTAAATCCTCAGTCCTAGAAACCCTGTGAGAAAGAACAGAACTGCCCCACAGGTGTCCAGACTATAATCTTCCCAGAAGCAGACTGTTGCATCTTTCTTCCACAAAGTAGTTAGTGGGTTCAAACCCACCAACCTTTTGGTTAGCAACTAAGTGTTAAAGACCTTCAAGGAGTTGCTGGTGAGTTTGAACCACCGACCTTGAGATTCAAACTGATCTGTGATCCAGTGCTTATCCTACAGCACTGTACCAGGACTCCAGTACCATACTAGGGATCTTAAATGTATGGAAATTTGGAAGACGGGAACCCTCTACCAAAACTCAATAACTATAGAAGAATAACTTAGATGATAACCACACTGTATAATAATGGAGTTGCTAAATCGATAGAAAGCTGAAAAAATGTTTGTTGAATTAATTGACCATTAAACTAAATTATTTTAAATAATTAAATTCTCAAGTATTTGTCAAGTAGAGAGTCATTTTCATGCTTTGCTCAAATATGTGTTGCACACTGACTCTTTGCACAGTGTGGGTCTGCAACAAATATGTGTTAATTGAATATAGCTCATTGGATTAGTTGACTCCTCTAGAGAAACACAGGGAATAATAATAATAATAATAATAA
>NW_006408865.1:1934133-1935041 GCF_000296735.1 Chrysochloris asiatica | reverse complement strand
TCTATACAAGGTCGCTATTTTCTCCTTTATTAAATGTCAATTTTGCTCAAGATTTTGTCCTCAGATCTTTTTTCCCTAGTGCTATATTCCTAGACAGTTTGTTGTTGTCAGTCTCCTCCACCTCATGAAGACCCATGTACAACAAAACTAAATGTCACCTACACCATCTTCATGATCATCCACTGATGCAGCCACTGTGTATTTGGAGTGCTGTCCAACTTAGAGGACTCATCTTCCAGCATTATATAGAACAATATTTTGTTGTGACCACTAGCGTTTTCATTGGATAGTTTTTAAAATAGATTACCCAGTCTTTCTTCTTCATCTATCTCAGCCTGGAAGTCCTGTTGAGATGTATCCACTATGGTGACATTGGAGTCCTGGTGTGGTGCTATAGGTTAAGCACTGGACTGCTAACAACAATGTTGGCAGTTCACTCACCTTGATGTAGTGTCCCTATGAGTTGGAACCAACTCCATGGTACTTCATAACAATATGGGTGACACTATGGGTATTTGAAATACCAGTAGCATAGCTTGCAACATCATAGCTACATGCAAGCCATCCCAGTATGACCAACTGACTGACGTGTGTTTGTCTTGGACAATATCATTTTCCTAAAGTTTTTGACCGGCATTTTCAGGTTAATGGCTGCCATATATGCTCTATGGCTTCTCTTCTTAAGTCCAGCATGTCAGGATCCATGGTCATCTGAAATCCATGCTCTCCCACACAGAGGAACAAACCTAATCTTTCTCCTCATTCTGTCTCTCAATAAAAAAGAGGTAATATGGGGCTGTATTACCTTTTTATTAATACAGAAATGGCTGCAAGCATACATTGACAGAGAACTTCCAGAGGTTCAAGCCAGATTCAGAAGAGGCTGTGGAATGAGGGATATCATTGCT
>NW_006408865.1:1927586-1932773 GCF_000296735.1 Chrysochloris asiatica | reverse complement strand
GGAGCAGAAAGCCTCCTCTTTCTCCCGCGGAGCAGCTAGTAGTTTCGAACTGCTGACCTTGCGGTTCGCAGCCCAATTCATAACCACTACGGTAGATGAAAACAAATATTTGCTGATTGACCTGGTGCCACCTATGTGTGAGGGCAGTATTCTATGGGCTTGACACACAGAGACATATTTCACGTCACCTTAACCCTAGGGGACGAAGTACCGTTTGAAAAGAGCTTGTAGAGTTTTGATGACAAAAGTCCCTGCTGTGTTTTATTCACATGTCTTTTACCAAGAAAGGCTGGTCTTGAAACAGAGACACTTCTAAAACAGCATGAACATACACAGTTTTGTCCCTCCTGTTCAGAGCCTGAAAGAGAAACTTTCCAATAGTGTTTGCCATGATGGCTGCCTCAGGTCGCTCCATCTCTCCCTCATGGCAGACACAGGATACTGTGTGCTGCACAAAATGAATCCAGGTGTGACTTATAGGCTACACCACTATAAATGACCTCACACCTCGACTATATACACAGGTACACCTACATACATGCACACAAACACATAAAGGAAAAGAGTGCCAGCCCTGCTCCTTTCTCCACCTCCCAGAGGCCAAACATGAAATACCTATTTTCCTTCAGAAATTGTACTAAGAGAAAGGCTTTGCCTAGAATTCTGGTTGGTGAGGTAGAAATGTTCAAAGTAAGTATATATAGTACTAGGAGAAAAATTTGGAGAGAATGGAATCAGGAGTTCAATTTTAAACATAAGTTTGAGCTATTTATCTGGCATTTCAAATGGAAATATTTTTTGTTGTTAGGTGCCATTGAGTTGGTTCCAACTCATATCAACCTATTCACAGTGGAATGAAATACTGCCGAATTCTACACCATCCTCACAATTGTTACATTCAAGCCCACTGCTACTGCCATTTTGTCAATCCCTCTCATTGGGGGCCTTCTCTTTTCATTGACCCTCCATTTTACTAAGCATGATGTCCTTTCCAGGGACTGGTCCCTCCTGAAACCATGTCCAAAATATGATTAGATACAAGTCTTGCCATCCTGGATTCTAAGGAGCATCTGGCTGTACTTCTTCCAACACAAATTTGTTTGTTCTTCTGGCAGTCCATGGCACTGTCAACATTCTTCTTGCACACAACTCAAATGCATCAACTCTTCGGTGGTCTTCATTATTCGTTGCACAACTTTCACCTGCATTTAAGGCTGTTGAAAATACCACGGCTTGAGTCAGGCACACCTTAGTCCTCAAACTGATATTTTAGCTCTTGAACACTTTAAAGAGATCTTGTGCCACAAATGTCATTTCTTTACTGTTTCCATGGGTGTTGATTTTTGATCCAAGCCAAAGGAAGTATTTGACAGTTTCAATCTTTCCTCCACTTGTCATGATGTTATTTATTGGTCCAGTTTTGAAGTTTGGGATTTTGGGTTTTTTTTTTTACATTGAGGTGCAATCCATACTCAAAACTGTATGGTTTTTTAAAAATCTTTATCAGTAAGTATTTCAAGCCCTCTTCATCTTAAGCAAACAAGGTTGTATCATCTGCATATCGCCAGTTGTTAATGAGTCTTCCTCCAATCCTGATTCTATTATCCTGTTCATATAATCAAGTTTCTTGGATTATTTGCTCAGCATACAGGGTGAATAAGTATGGTGAAATAATTCAACCCTGCTGCATGTATTTCCTTGTTCTAAACCAGCCAGTAGCCCCTTGTTCTGTTCGAATGACTGCTTGTTGATCTATGTACAGGTTCCTCATGAGAACAATTAGGTGTTCTGGAATACCCATTCTTCACAATGTTATCCATAGTTTGTCATGATCTACGCTGTCAAAGGAATCCTAGTGTGGCACTGTAGAATAAGCACTGGACTGCAAAGTCAATCTGAATCACAAGGTTGGGGGTACAGACTCACCAGCTGCTCCTTGGGAACCCTATACAGGGTCACTGTGAGTCAGAATCAACTCAATGCCACTTAAGAATAACAACAACATAGTCAAAAGCCTTTGAATCGTCAGTAAAGTACAAATAAACATCTTTCTGGTATTCTCTGCTTTCAACTGATATCCATCTGATGTCAGCAGTGACATCCCTAGTTCTATATCCTTTTCTGAAGCCAGCTTGAATTTCTGGCAGCTCTCTGTCAATATACTGTTGCAACTGTTTTTTAATTATCTTCAGAAAAATAGTAAAACTGTTTAGAAGCAATTATATACAAGAGTATATATTCTCTGTATTTAAAACAAACGATGCTAATGGCAGTCATGATTTATAGCTGAGGAAAACCTACGTGTGACCAAAAATATTTCTATACTCTTCACCCTACCATCCCCCTAAAATAAATACATAGAAAAAATAGATCACCGTCCATTTATTTATCTCCTTCCAACTGACCGCAACAGAGAAGATCAAATTATAATATCAATGTCACCTGAGAGTCCTAAGCCTATTAATCATTCTCATGGACTCTGAACTACTGTGATCAGATAATCAGCCGACATAACTTCACCATTGTTGTTGTTTGATGCCATTGTGTTGGTTCTGACTCATGGCAACTCTGTATAGGGTTTCTGAGAGTGGCTGGTGACTCTATTCTACAGCACCACACCCAGTGTAGACTATGGTGTCTTGACTGTAAGAAAGGGTCGAAAGAGAACTTGGGACATACTTAGAACTACAGAGGTGTATCTAAGCAGGTTTGGGTGGTCTGCTTCAGTATAAAACAAGCAGGAAAGTTGAAAGAGGCTTAACTTGGTGCTGTTGCTGCGGTTGTTAAGTGCTGTAGAGTCTGTTTTGACTCATAGCAACCTTGTACCTGTTTTCCTAGTTGGTGGTTAATGGGTCGGAGCCACCAACCTTGCGATTCAAACTAATCTTGCAGTTTAGTGCATTATCCTGAAGTTCTGGTGTCTTAACTGCATCTTGGGCTAGATGTTAACCTATATAAAAGGGTTTATATTTATCTGGGCTCATCCTTCTCCACCACTACAACCCACTCCTTAAGGATCTGGCTTCAGAAGGCTCAGTCATGCAACCCCCAGTGCCCTTCACAAATCAGGTTCATAAAAATATTTTCTTACTGACTTGCTGCCACAGAAGTGTGGGAAAAGGAAAGCCTCAGAAGGAGTCTTGGAGACTCAAGATCTTAGAGACGAACTTCACCTACTGGCTAGTGTCAAAACCAGAAATGGATAATAGTTATGCATCCCAAAGCTCAGTGAAGAATAAAAGTCCACAGTCATCAAAGCTGAAAATACTGATACTCACCTAGGAGTGCCATTTGAGAAAAACTCCTCCTTTGGAATATGTAAATACTTTAGTGGGGTAGAGACTGAGCTATAAATCCTGGAAGATGAAGCAACTTTACTAAGCCTGCTACTGTGGCTGCCGGAAGATGTATCTACCTTTTAAAAGTTGGCCTAATGTGAATGGGTATCTTCTTTGACCATTTTAAAAATACTTTTTAAATGAAATTTTCTCTGCTGCTCATTTTATAATTGTAAAAGAAGCATTATTAAAAATAAAATTTTGCATATAAAAAAAATTGTGAATGACAACTATTGAATGGCCCTGAGCATCAGTCATCTCAGTGCCCTCCCTCGGCACTACCCTCAGCTGGGGATGCCTGGCACATAGGGTAAAGATGGAATACAGACCACAATGTATATTTGTGAGAATGTCAGTGTGGCTAGGAAATGTATAGCTGGGCATCTGACATATAAAGAGGTGTGTTGTTGTTAGCTAGTGTCGAGTTGACTCCAAACCATAGTGACTTTACATAGAAAAGAACACAGTGTTTCCCGGTCTTGATCACTGGTATGTTAGAGTCCATTGGTGTGCCTAGTATGACCATCATCTCATTGAGGGTCTTCCTCGTTTCCACTGACCACTGCTTTGCTAACTATAACGTTCTTTTCTAGTGGCTGGTCTTTCCTGATGACGAATCCAAAGTAAGTGAGCTAAAGTCTCACCATCCTTGTTCCTAAGGAACATTCTGGTTGTATTTCTTCTAAGACTGGTGTTTTCATTCTCTGACTACCTATAACATAAGGGAATTTCAAAACATTTGTGGAAAATAGAATGATTTGGATAATGAGATAAAGAGATAATGGAATGTTTTCAAGGTCTTTTGAAGCCCCTTGTATATTTAGTATTCCTCACCATCACCATAGTTCATATTCTTCTTCTGATCACTTTGCATTGCCCAGCTTTAAATGCATATAAGAGTGGTTATGTGCTGCGCTGTTAATCTCAAGGTCAGCAGTTCAAAATCACCAGCATTCCATGGGAGAAAGATGAGGTTTTCTGCTCCCATAAAGATTTACAGCCTCAGAAACCCTATATGGGTCACTATGAGTGGGAACTAACTCCACAGCACATAACCACCTCCACAACCAAGACAATTTAAAAGACTAGGGTTTAGATCAGACACACCTTGGTCATTAAAACAACATCTTTGCTTTTTCAGGAGGTCTTTTGTAACAGATTTTCCCAGTGCAATACTTTGTTTAATGTTTTGACTTCTGCTTCCATGGATGTTGATTATTGATCCAAATAGAATGAAATCACTGACATCTTAAGTAAAGAGGTATATGCAGTATTTATAGTGAGTGGAAATACTTATTGAGCCCTCACTAAAAACCACTGGTAGTAGAATGGAGAACAAAACCAACAAAGTCCTCCTCTCATGAAGCTTATGTTCTAGCAAGGAAGACAGACAATAAACAAGGAAAAAATAAGAATTATGATATCAAAGAGAGTGACACATGCTATGAAGTAGCTTAAAGCAGGGAAAGAGGATAGAAAATGATTAGGTGATCAGAAGAGATTTCTTTGGAGAAGTATCATTTGAGAAGATGCCTGAATATTGTGTTAGAATAAGCAACACAAAGATCACATTCCAACTGAGTCCAAATCAAGCTTAACTTGTTCCAGGAACAGTAGGGGAGCCAATGTGGCTATGATAGTGTGAGCTAGAGCAAAGACTGATAGAAAAATGATGCTAAAGAGGCAACCAATAACTGATTGGAATACCTAAAATGGGGCTACAATGTGCCCAGTGAAGGAGGCTTCCTGTGGAGCCTCTGCAATACATAAGACTATAGGTGGAATCCTGAACAGCATCCAGAATCTTCAGAGGTGGGAAATTTCCTCTTGAAAGGATGGGCAGACCAGC
>NW_006408865.1:1918428-1926915 GCF_000296735.1 Chrysochloris asiatica | reverse complement strand
CCTAGATCCAGAGGGCGTGGAGGAAGGTAGAATCTCCACTGAGTAGTATCCAATCTGTCTAGGTGGGGCTGATGAAAGGAATGCAGACAGGTCTCTTGTGATACAATAGTGAATAGTTTTTATCAGGACTGATTGTGAGGGTTGTAAGTGTAAAGGTAGACGTTTGGTAGCAAGGAGGGGAGTGATTGACTTTGCAGGCTAGGAGCGGAGAGCAGGTCCCTACCCAGAGAAGCAGTGATGCCTGAGATGGAAGCAGAGACGATGACATGGAGAGATGGAGCAGTTGAGGACTTTAGACACAGCGAGGGAGAGGGGCTGTGTGAGTGTGGGTGGGTGAGGAGTGGTGGGCGAGGGGAGGCAGGCTTATAGGATATACCCCTTGGTTGGTTGATGATGCATGGAGGGGATTGTAACCATGGCAATGAAACAATATACTATAGGATGAGTGTAAAACTAATGTTCTCCCATGTAAACTATGACATAATTCACAATAAATCATTTGAAAAAAAAAAAAGGCAACCAAGAACCAAGTACTGTCAACCATTAAGACAGCTTTGAATGGTGTTCTAAGCATAAGTGTAAACCTTATGGAGGAGGGGTTTTGTACCGTAGAGTTGACACCATTTGTTTATGTTTTAAAGGCTCACTTTGGGAAGAACAGAGCAGGAGTTAGGAAGACAAGAGCGAAACATAATAATCTCGTTGGGAGACACTCCCAGTATCAGAGTAAGAGATGATGGTGCCTTGGACTGAAGTGAATATGATGAAGAAAATGTGACATTATCTGATTCAGCATTTATAATGAAGATAAAGCTGATAATATTTGCTAATTAGTTAAATATTGATTATAAGAGAAATGAGAGGAGGCCTGAGCTGTTTCTTGAGATTGAGAGTGTTAGAGGAAGAAAAAGCTGAGGAGGTGTCGGGGTGGGAAGGTGGAGTCAAGAGTTCCAATTTGGATATGGTAGGTTTGAGCTATTTCTCGGATGTTTCTAGTGGAAATATCTAGAAGCAGTAGGACTATGTAACATTTGTAGTTCGTCTTTCCGTTTAAAATAAACATTGCTATTGATAGTTATTGTGATCTTTAAGTGATAAAACCCAAGGTGGGACAAAACAAGAAAAACATTTCCGTACTCCACACCCTACAGAAAGGGAGTGTTTTCATTCCAGAACTTTTCCTCTTTAAAGTCACTCAGCCTGGAGTTTGGGTCAAAGAGCTGTGCCCTCTCTCCATGGCCACACTCCCTGCAGCCCACCCTCGGGTGTTCGCCTGATATTTATCATGGAACTTGACAACATCTTTCAGACTGTATCCATGAGAACAAACAGGAAAGACTGTGGAGTCTCAAAACTCAGCACAGGCTTCACACACAGTGATTGACAACTGGTCCACAGCAGGGGTGTGAATTATTTTATCACTTTTCAACTGACTCCCCTCCCAAGCTATAGCTTAACAACCCTCTGAGAGCACCTAAAAAGAAAAAAGAAAAAAAAAACCTCAGGGCCTTTAGCCCTGACTTTTCAAAATCAGACATTAAAACACAGTGACCTTCTTAAATTGAATTTAAAATAACTGCCTAAGCAAGTACTCTTATTTTTTCATTTAAGTCATTTATTTCACAATCATCTCCCTAGGCACCACAGTTTTCTAAGTATTTTGATGCTGTAGAGCAAATTTAGCTCACTCTCCAAGGGCATCAAGTTGTCCTAAGATTGTTTGGCTCACACCACCGTGGCCTTGAGACACAATGGCAAGTGACAAGTTTTCAAGTGGACAGATCTTTGGTAATGTGCTTAAGGGCTCTAAAGACATACAGTGTATGATGGAGTAAATCAAGTCTAGAATTTGCACATCTCCAGTCATCTAAAGACAAAAGCATCTTCTCTGTTCCTCTGTATTCCTTAGAATCAAAAAGCTCACCTATCATAAGATACACCACAATATTTTGTATTCCTAGGGAAGAAAAATATGCTCCCAATTACCCAATGGCACAATACTTTATGGTGTTCTGTCCAACTCAACCCAGTAAACTTACTTGGCTTTGATTTTTTGTTTGTTTTGTTTTCATTTTGAGGGTTTTGTAAACTTTCCTGCCTCCATTGAGTTCCTTGACATGTACTGTGCATTCCAATCTTTGTCATTTAGCTCAGTAACAAAACATAATATGGTTTCATCTACTTGTCGATATCTTACTGTTTTCGGTCCCATAAAACATGAGCTTGCTGGTTTTCAAGAAACCTTCTCCTAAGAAGGTATTTGCTTAATAAATACTACATAACGGCATCTCCCTACTGTGTACCCTTTACGTACCAAATAACTGTTCATATTGATACCAAATTAAAATGAATCTTATTCTTAGACACATTTTAAATGGCGATTACACTAACCATATATATCATCGACAATGCCAATAGATATCATAAAAGCAATGACAGCATCAACAGCTCTGACCAAGTGAGTGTGCATAAGAAATGGCAATTGTGTCATGGTGGCTGACAGATTACCATTTCAGAAATGGAAAAGTGAAGAAGAAAATGTGTTTTATAATCCATGAAATATGGTATATAAAAAGCATTGTGGGAGTCACAAATGAATACAACAGTTCAGGTCCTGAGTTCATACTTTGCTATTGCTTAAGGAGCTAAAAAAAACTCCACAAATCTTTCCTTTTTTGTCATTTCCTTTGGTGTGAGGTAATATTTATTCATAAATCAGTAGAGACCTCAGATCTTGTCAGGATATGGCACTATAAATGAAGTCACTTCAGGAATTTACTTTTTCACTGTTGACAGTTGTCAAGGGCTGGCATTGCTGTCTTTAGCCGCTACAATCCCTCTTGTATCTCCTGCTTTAAAATCACTGTGCACAAACTGGAACTATCAAAACACCCAGGGAGTGGAGGTCCAGTCCTGTGAGACTGGAATACTCACAGAAAGACAACTGCAAAGCCATTGTGGGATGTCAGTGCAGCTTGGAGTCTGGGAGAGTTCTGTCAGAGTCAACAGGCTATGTCAGAATGAACCCTATGAGAAAAGGCTTGTGGGCTGACCCTTCTGGAAACTCACATCACCATTTGCTTATAGTCAAATCCAATTGTCTCTTCCACTTCGTCCTGGTATAAACTTGCTTTGATTCCAAACAATATCATCTGATACTTTCAAACACTCCGAATTTGCTCCTTCCTTAGCCATTTTATTTGTGGTTCCTTCTGCCTGGATCACTTTATCACATCACTTTATCTACATCTCTATCTTACAACCTCTGCACCATCTCAGCTGAGACATCACCTCCTGAGGTAGAGGCCTACCATGACCACCCAAACTAAAGCATCTTTCCACCCTCCATCACATTCCCCAGAAAGTTTGTTTTGACAGCACCCAAGTCTACTAATATAGCCCATTTCCCTCACTAGAATGCACACTCACTTCTGTACCTCCAACACTTGGAACACATAGTACCAGTTGCTGTTAAGTTGGCCCTTTGTATGTCAGATAGAATCGTGGTGCATAGGGTTTGCAATGGCTGGTTTTTCGGAAGTAGAGCTCTAGGCCTTTCTTTCACCTTTAGGTGGACTCCAAACTCCAAAATTTCAGATAGCAGCCAAGTGCATTAACTGTTTGAACTACGCAGGAACTCTGAACACATAGTAGGTGTTCACTAATTATTTGATCTATTAATAAATACATAAACTCAACTTGAGTTTTTTTAATATTTGATTTAGTATCTTGTCCCCCTGTACTCTCCTTCCTTCTTACGGTCTGTTATTCATAGACAAGACTTCACATTTAATGTGACTCTGGGACTTTTCCTGACAGCTGAACCACAGTTGGATACTCCAGAGACCCTTTAACAGGGTCATCTCTGCCCTGACCCTTTCTCTTATACAGAACTTTTCTTGCCACACAACGTATTTCTCACTTCTGCTGCTTCCTTATGTCTGCAAAGTGCCAAGTGGTCAGCTGCTAAGGTGTTTGTGGATGTCCAAATAAGCAGTATCAAGTATCTGGGATGAGCTCTGACACAGCCGCTGCCCAGGGGCTGCCAGAGCCTCTATTCAGCCCCCAGAACCCTCAGTCATTCAGTTTCATATTTGCCAACATTGAATCAACATCCTACATTCTAGTTCCTCCTAGAAACTCAAAACGAGCTATTTCCAGGCCTCGGCACTTCTCCAGAACACACACAACTGCACTGCTGAAGCTTTTCCTACTGATAAGAATCAGAACAAGTAGTGGTTTTTTACAAACATAGGAGTCTATTGATTCCTACTCTGTGGAAGGAGAAGCTAAAATACATAACAGCTCCTGACTTTGTGAAGGTTACTACTGGATGATAGAGCCCTTTGCTCTATTACTGGTCTCATGTGTATGTGTGTATGTGTGAGGGAAAGTAATAATGATGCATGGGTTTTTTTTCATTGATTTGAGACTTTCAGAGGAACAAGGGAATATCTCTATAGAGATATGATGCCACCATCTTGGAATATAAAGGGCACATAACACTTAAAATATTATATACCAACACTACTCAACTGTAAGCCTGCAGACAAGGAGCATTTTTAATACAAGCAGGTCCTTATATTTCCCATAGAGGCTTACACATAAAACAGTACATAATGACTATGTGATTGAATAAATTAAGGTATTGAAGAAGTCAACCGTTAATAAGAACATAGGTAAGTTTTCAGGAGTGTATGACTCCATACGGTAAGCACTGCACTGTGAACCAGAAGGGTAACAGTTCATGCCCACCAGCTGCTCTGCAGGAAAAAGGTGAGGCTTTCTGCTCCCACAAAGACTTAAGACCTCAGAAACCCTATATAGGATCAGTAAGGCTTGGAACTAACTGAAAGGCACTTAACAACAGGTGAATTTTAAATCCTCAATATTCACAAGAATCATTTCAAAAACCTTTGAAAAAGTGCAAATGTCCAGGTCCAATGACAAATGACTAAGACTTATTTTTAAGTTCCCCAGGTGATTATAATGTGTAAGCAGGGCTGTAAACCACTGATTTGTATAGAAAGTAATATTTATCCTAAAAATAAAATTTAAAAGTGCAGTGTCTGTTATAGACGCAGTTAATGAATCATAACACACATTTTGCCTGTTGTTCTTAAACTGCCATCAAATCAGTTCTGACTCATGAGTCCCTTATAAGTTCATGATGAGCGGCTGGTGGGTTTGAACCACTGACTTTGTGGTTAGTAGTCCAGTGCTTTTCCTATAGCGTCACACCAGGACCTGGATGAATATGTTATTACGAGAAAGTCCTTACCTATTTTAAGAAATCTATTTTTTTTATTTAACATTGAAATAAAGACAAGCAGGTCATAAGAAAAATAATAATTTACTTTACAATATGAAATTGAGCATGTATTTCCAGAAATGATCTTATATGTTGCTCCAATGCAAAATTTAAATTGCCATATGCATTTGTTTGCACTGGTTAAAAATACTATATATTATGAGCGTCAACAAAACAGAATAAGACAAAATCAAATTGTCTTTATGGACTAAAATGAAACTTGACACACTATTTCTGGTATCAGTTTTAAATATTATCATTCAGCTTTGGTTAAAAGAATTACAATAGAAGATATATGCTAACTACAATTAGTCCTCACTTAACAAAAAATCATTATCCTCATGACAGATGTCTCATGATCTCTTCTCCCCAGAACATTGATGGGTTTAAGGGAATTGGAAACAAAGGAGAACATGCCTGACTCTGGGCATTAAGATGAATATTTAGGATTCATTTTGTCTGCTTATTATGTGACCTTAGAGAACTTTAAAGGAGTTTCCTGGTAGAACTCACAGTGGGAAAGCTGCCGTCATCACACCAGGCTTGGTCACAGCCTCCATGTTGCAGTCTCTGGAGGGACCTGCAGTCAAGGACTCTAGCTCTCTTTCTGCTCCCCCAATGCACCCCTTTTATGCATACTGCATTCCTAGTCTAAAAGCCTCTGTTTGGGGCCTTCTTGGAGCCCTAATGTGGTGCTGTAGCATAAGCACTGGACTGCTAACCACAAGGTCAAACTCACCAGCTACTCTGTGGGAGAAAGATGAGCCTTTCAGCTCTGAGTTGGAGTAGACTCAATGGCAGTGAGCCTGGTTGGGAGTTGGGACAAGGGAAGGAGACCTGGTGATGCTGTGGGATAGATGTTGGACTGCTATCTTCAAGATCGGAGGTTCAACCCCACCAGTCTCAATTCAGAAACCCTATACAGGGTCCCATATGTGTCAGAACTGACTCAACGACACTAAACAACAACAAAGCATGTGTCCCAATGTGGGACTGTAGGATAAGCACTGGCCTGATAATCCCAAGGTCGGCAGTTCAAATCCACCAGCCATCCCTCAGAAATCCTACACAGGATTGCTATGAGTCAGAACTAACATGAGGACACTTAGCCACAAGTATGTGTCTGCTTTTGAGTGATACCACAGGTGACCAAGCTTTGTTTCATTATTAGATTTCTCAGAACAGCCAAGTGACCAAGTGGTCAATTAAGAAAATGAACCAACCCAAAAATAACAATCAAGCCTTTCTTCATTGACAATGGTAGTACTAGTTCCCTGTTTTCCATTTCTTTATGGAATGGCACCAGACAGATTTCTGCACTACTGGGGGAACCCCAACTAAAAGCTCCTCCTATTTGGATAAGCATTGGCTTACTAACCACAAGGTCAGTGCTTCAAAAACCCACCAGCTGCTTCATGAGAGAAAGATGAAGCTGTCAGCTCCTGTGAAGATTCACAGTCTCAGAAATTGGCAGTGGGTTTGGTTGGGCTTGGGAGCCAGGAAGAGGTTGAGGGCAAAGAGCTAGGAGTAGAAAGTTCCTCAGAGTGGGGAAAAAAGTGTCTTCCATACAGAAGTATCAGCAGAAATGCCTCAATACAGTGTCCCTATCCCCAAACTAAACAGAAACCAAACCCTTTGCCACAGAGTCAATTCTGACTATATAGTGACCTTATTCTGACTATACAGTGACCCTATAGGATTTCTGAGACATAAGTCTTTGCTAGAGCAGACAGATTAATCTGTTTCCCTCAAAGCACCGGTGGGTTTGAACCACCGACCTAGAAGTTAGTAGTCCAACATCTAGTGTACAGCATCACCAGGTCTCCTTCCCTTGCCCCAACTCCTGACCATCGAGTCAGTTTCCATTCACAGTATAAAGGCTCACCTTTCTCACACAGAGTAGCTGGTGAGTTTGACCTTGCAGTTAGTAGTCCAGTGCTTATCCTACAGCACCACACCAGGGTTCCAAGATGCTCCTGAATTAAGAATGCAGAAAGAGCCAGAGTCCTTGACTGCAGGTCCCTCCAGAGACGGCAATGCTGTGGTTGTGACCAAGCCTGGTGTAATGAGGGCAGCTTTCCCACTGTGAGTTCTACCAGGAAAGTCCTTCAAAGTTGTCTCAGATCAGGCCAGAAAGACCTCACAGGGCAGATTCCTCATAGGCTAATGTTCTTACTTGGGATTTGACTGATTTAGGAATGCTTTCAGCTCTGAGTAACAGAAACTGATGTATAGTGCCTTAAGCAGTACTGTGTATTAAGGAGCCCTGGAGGCAGAGTGGGTTTGCATCAGTTTGTTTATGCTTTATAGGAGAGAGATGACGCAGCCTGATTCCATGAGGTAAATACCGGTGCCATCACATCCATTCTAACTCATGGTGACCAGGGGTGGCTAGTGGGTCTGAATTGTTGACATTGTGTTTAGCAGTCCGATGCTTACTCTATAGAGTCATGCCAGCCTCAGAAACACTAGGGAGCTGATCTGCTCTCTCCTACAGGGTGGCTGTGAGTCAAAATCGACTCTGCGGCAGTGGGTTTGGTTCTGTCATGTGTTGTGTCCTTCAGCAGAGACGAGGAAGGTGGACAGTGGCTCATCTAGGATGTAGAGTGCTTGGCTCTGCTTTCTGTAGTATCCCCATGCTTTCACGTGTCTCACTTCATGATTGCAAAGTAGCTGCAATAGCTTCAGGCATACCATCTGTATCCACAATGGAGGAAGGGAAAGGGAGCAGTAATAGAGATATTTGTTCCTTTTACAGGAAACCAAAAGCTTCTCTGTGTCACATAGTTACTCCCCACCTTCAAGGAGACTGGAAAGTGTACCATACTTTTCCCAGCCTCTATAGGGGAGTGTGGTGGCACTGACTGTGAACCACAAAGTCAGTAGTTCAAGCCCACCATTCACTACATGGGAGAAAGATGAAGCTTTCTGCTCCCACAAAGATGTACAACTTTGGAAACCTTTTCATGGTTTGTATGAGTAGGAACCAACTCAACAACACTTAACAATGTAGGGGAAAAGAAGCTTCCCTGGTGGGGCAGTGGTTAAGCATTCAGCTGCTAACTGAAAGCTTGGGATTTGAACTGATCAGTCACTCTGTGGGGGAAAGACATGGCTGTCAACATCTGGTGTGATGCTCTAAGATACTAACTGAATTGACAGCAGTTCAAAACCCA
>NW_006408865.1:1907988-1917458 GCF_000296735.1 Chrysochloris asiatica | reverse complement strand
ATAGATATAGATATAGATATGTTGTTAAGTGCTGTCAAGTCAGTATAGAGTTTCCAAAGAGTGGCTGTGGGTTGAATCACCAACCTTGCCATTGGTAGTCCAGTGCTTATTTTACAGCACTACACTAGGACTCACTCACACACACACACTCTCTCAATATATGTATGTGTTGTTGTTAAGTATCATCAAGTCAGGTCCAACTCATAGCAACCCTGTATAGGCTTTCCAAGGAGCAGCTGGTAGGTTTGAACCACCAACCTTGTGGTTCAAACTGGCCATGCAGTCCAGCACTTATCCTATGGTGCAACACTAGGACACCATACTTGACCTTAAAGTCAGTTTGAACCTCCAGGTTGAAGGTTCAAAGTCACCAGCTGCTCCTCGGAAGTCCTACACAGCGTTGCTGTGGGTCAGAGCTGACTTGACAACACTTAACAACAGTATATCCTTTGACAGAGCATTTCTACAAGATAGAGTATGATTTCTAAACTTTTCATATATCTCCATCAGACATATAAGGATTCAAACATTTTATGCATATAGCATTTCATGTTAAGAACACCAGAAAAGGAGCAAAATTTGGAAATTCCTTTTGAACCGTTGAAACAGAAGAGAAATTGAAAATTAAGAAGGAATAGTTCAATTTGTCACTGATTTTGTTCCACCTTTGTTCTACTGATTTTGTTCCTGCCTTGGCCCGCCTTGCAGACAGATGGATGTTCTAGGGTAGAGGCATATAGAAAGAGGCAAGCCAGAAGGTTGCAGACAGATTTTTAGCTTCTTTATATTGTAACTTCAAAGAGAGTCTATGTTGCAGCTGTTTAATAAGTCAGCAGGACTCAGTGGGGTGTGTGGGGGTGGGGATATGAGCATCTCATTTTGGTTCAACAATTTGCCATCTGCCTACTGTGTGACAAGCATTGTGCTAGGTATTGATGAGCAAGACTTAGGTTTTTTGTTGTTGTTATTGTTTTGCTTCGAGCTACATTTACTGTAGCGTGAAGACTCAGGTTTTTTGAAGAGCTCAGATTCTGCTGGGGAAGTGAGCAACTAACAGCCATTGCAATGTAGTGTGATCAAAGCTTTGTTCTCAGTTTGCATGTTTCTGTTGTTGTTAGCTGCCATCAAGTCAACCACCAGTCATGGCAGTCACGTTTATGATGGAAGGAAATGTTGCCTCATCCTGCACAGTGATCACTTGCTGATTAGGCCACTGTGACTCATAGGGTTTTCATTGGCTAATTTTCAGGAACAAGTAACTAGACATTTCTTCTTAGTCCTCCTTCATGTCAAAGCTCCACTAAAACCATCATAGCAACACACATTCCACCACTGAAAGCTGGGAAGTGGTTGTGCATGAGCTGCACTGGCTGCACTGAAACCCAGGTCTCCTGCATGGAAGACAAGAATTCTACCACTGAGCCACTCGTGCAAGGTTTGCAGAGGGGCACATATAACAGGACCAAGAAGCAGTCCTAGGACAAGGCTCAGGAACATCTTCCCAGAGGAGACATACAGGAAGAGGAAAAGTTGCCTGGAAAACCCTGCCTGGTGGTGATGAGGCGGTAATGATGGTGATGGTGGTGGTAGTTGTGTGCTAGGGAGTCTGTTCTGACTCATAGTGACCCTGTATAGGTTTTTTGAGGATGTAAATTTTTATGGGAGCAGAAAGCCTCATCTTTCTCCTGTGGAGCAGCTGGTAGATCTGAACTGCTGACCTTTCAGTTAGTAGCCCAACTTGTAACCCACTATGCCACCAGAGCTCCTTAGGAAACCCTGCCTAGTTGGTTTCAGTACTGAGATAGTAACTTAATTCCTATCCTACAGGGGGCGCTGTGGTTCTGTAGGAGAAGCTCGGTGGTTCAGTGGGAGGATAAGGCTGTTTGCTCCTGTCAAGACAAGCAGCCTCAGAAGCCAAGCACAGAGTCGCTGTCAAAACCAACAGGACAGCACTTAACAGCATAGGGCAAGAGGAGGAAAACAGCTGAGAGGAGCCAGTATAGACAGAAAAAGGGAATGCAGTGGGCTGCTGGCTACACTCACAAATACAAGGACCCAGAAGTGAGGGCCCCAATCAATCCATGCAGAAGCACCAGCGGCTCCATTACCACCATGGCCAGGGCAGTATGAGACACCTACTTTTCCCGGCAGTACAAGGTAGTAATAGCATCTTCCAGCCCCTGCCCACAGCCAATCGGGCTGTCTGCACAGTGACTATAGCCGCACATATGATGTGACAGTGCTCTTTGGAGTGTGCCCAGGCAGCCAATCAGAGTCACCCAGTATCACAAAATAGAAGCCATCCAATCATATGAGACCTGGTAGCAAAGCCCATTTTTTTGAGAGGACAAAATAAAGGGCTGAGAATGATTGACAGCTCCGTCACTGTTCCCCAAGACAGATGACCAGTGTAAATGTCTGTGACTTTCCTGTAACATTTAATGATGCTCTGTCACTTACAAGGAGTCTTGGTGTGGTGTTGTAGGATAAGCATTGGATTGCTAACCACAGAGTCAGTGGTCCAAACCCACCAGCCATTCCTTGAAGACCTCTTACAGGATCACTCTGAGTCAGAACCAATTCAACAACACTTAACAGCAATAGTTGACAAGCTTTCACACATATCAGACTATTGCTTCCTTATCACAGTCCATTGAGGTAGAGATCATCATCCCCATTTTACAGCCGATGAAGCTGATAGGAGAGAGACACCATTAAATGCATATTAACACATTTAGAAACACGATGGAACCAGAACTCAAGTTCTGTCTGAATCCAAGTCTCTTTCCTTTCTTTTAATCTTTTTTTTCGCCCAACTGCCAGTCACTGTTGATTCTGTTTCATTGTGACTTCATGTGCTGCAAAGTTGTTTTCCTCACTAAAATTTTCAAGGCATTGACCTTACAGAAGCAGATTTCCCAGCTTTTGTTCCAAGGTGGCTTCAGGTGGATTCAAACTGCCAAACTTTTGGTTAGTAAGTTGTGCACGTAACATTTGCATCATCCAGGGACATCTTTAACTCAACTGCATCATGATGATAGCTATCTTCTCCATTAACTTCTTTTAAACATGAAGCACACTTCACACTTTGGGGATTCTTGTCAAATATTGGAAGAATGCCCTTTTTATGTATTCCTGGGTTCTGTTGAGTTTTATTAATCTACCTGCTACAGACAGATGCCTTCCCCCACTTCTTCCGCTAACATGAGCTGTCAAACGAATGCAAAGAAAGGTTCCAAAGCATCAGCAATTTACCTTCCTATGTTTGTAACTTCATAAAGACCTCATAAAGCTGCCATCCAGCACCAGCCCAGGAAATCTCCACTGCATTATCACCACCATCATTTTCTCCTTGGTCATCAGGTGGATGGCAATGCCTTTCCCCAGTGGAGACAAAGATGAGTACTTTAATCAGTAGACAACATGTAGCTCAGGTTGGATGAAACAGTGGTTGCAGTAGATATTTACCGTGTCACTGACAGAGCGATGCCTTGTTCAGTCTGTACCTTGCTGAGGAAATGGAGATTTTCTTTTCCAGTTCTTATAATCCCACCTCAGAAGCAAAGCGGCATGAATCAGTATACAGGACCCTATTTTCATGTCATTTTAAATGTAATTTTCTGTAGTTGGTTAAGCCAGCAATTTCTTTTTTTATTGAAAAATAATTGTGCACATTGCAAGTAGACTTGATGTATTTAGCACAGGTAATAATAAATGTAACTCATCATTTGGATTTTCTCTGATTTCTTTATAGTTTCTCTTGGTTTGCTTGCATGAGAATTTTTTTTATATTAATGACGTGGGTGACAATCCAGGACATCCATTGTCCCTTTGAAACATAAAATATGATTTAGTCTTTGTTAAAGATGTTATCAAAATTCCCCGGCTACACCTTTTCTAATTGCTCATGAAAAACAATTGAAGTTCATATTGAAACAAAGTCTGAGAGACACTGAAGAGGAATTGTTCTCCCCCTGTTGTAGCCACTGCTGAGCTGCCTGCGGATTTGCTTGGATGATGAGCATTTTGAAGAATGTAGGTACATTTTGGTACACATTTAAATTTTCTTGTCTCTGTGTAAAAATGTGGTTGTCTTCCTTAACAGGGATTATTTTCATTGATGTAAAATAACCTTCACCCTGTTCTGAAATTCAGAAAGGAAATAATTCAGCAGCAGAAGGCTTATCATTTTCAATTCAGTGGCAAAATTTTCTCTGTAAACTTTGGTTTCATCATCTCCCTTACATATCATCTATAAACAGAATAAAAAGCAGAGGATCTCAAAGGTACTAAAGGAGTTACAACAAAAGTTAAATGAGAAAAAGGTTTGAGTGTATGTATGAGTAGTTTTTTTATTAAATTAATTGCCATGTTCTTTGAAGCTATAACTGTTATTTATATGCAATGTTGCACAAATACGTTTACTACCTAAAGCAATACCTTGTTCATCATAATGAGCAAAAACTGTGCTTAAATTGTTATTCACCCATGATCCTTGTCATTTTAAACGATATCCCAAACTTAAAAATGTACGTAAAAACAAACCTGTAATCTATCTAAAAGGTTTCCATTCAGAGTGACCCTACAATATGGAGAAAAACTGCCTCACAGAGTTTTCAAGGTTGTTAATCTTTACAGAAGGAGATTGCCACATCTTTCTCCCTCAAAGCGGCTAATAGGTTCAAACCCCTGACCTTTCAGTTAGTAAACAAACACTTAACCATTTTACCACCTCCTATATGTCAAATAGAGAATGAAATGTAGAGTTTGGAGAGTTCATTCAGGTTTCATAATTATGGGAATAATAGAAATGTATGAGGATATAAATAACAATAATAAAAAATATTTTAGTTTCTATTATGTGCAGATCACTCTTCCAATTGCATTACATATATCAAATTGTTTTTAAAATTATTTAAGTAATCTACTAGACAAGAATGTTGTTGTTGTTATGTTACTGTGAAGTGCCATCAAGCTTGTTCTAACTCATAGCAACCCTGTATAAAGTTTCCAAGGAGCAGCTAGTGGATTTGAACCACCAATCTTGTGGTTCTCAGCACAGTGCTTCTCCTACAATGCCGCACCAGGACTCCTAGACAAGGAATGAGTAAGGAGTAAGTAAGGAATGACATTGGACACAATTCTGAATTATAAATAACATTTATTTTGGTAAAAACTTTCAGTCTAGAATTTTTTTCTTCAGTTGCTTCCAAAAATAAGGTTAACAACTTACTCCTCAATTATCCTGCAAAATATCTGTGAACGTTCATATATCTTCTGATGTATGGATATTCTAGACTTACGATAGCAATAATTATAACAACTGACATTTTTAAAGACCCTTGGAGATTATACAGTAAGATAAATTTTCCATGTAATCATATTCAGTTCTAACAATTCACTTTCAGGAAGACAAGATGAGTTTTAATTCTCTGCTTTGCACATGGGAAAACTGCAGCTGAGAGAAGTTAAATCAGTTGCCCAAGTGCAAGGCTAGGAGTGCAGACCCATGGTTGTCTGATGGCAGGTCTCTGTTCCCTGCACCACGCCACAAACTTGACCTAGCATCCACTAGAGGCGACTCACAATTTGGGGCATAAATTCTTCATCCATAGAGTTGGAAACCTCTGTGATTGAGTAAAATATTTCACCCTTGTTACTGACAGTGTATGATATGCCCAAAAGAGTCCTGGATCTCTAAGCAGCCATGAGACCTTTTCAGCAGTCACTTGACCCCACTAGTTCCATCATCAGGTAAATGAAGGGTTTGACTATGTAATGTCTAAGGACCTCTGACTGACCAACACTTACCAGACCTTCATATAATTATTCAGTTGATTCCATTAAGTAGTTTCTAACTTATTTCTTACTACCACCTAGGTTACCAATAAGAAATGAATTCTCTCTTAAAAAAGGAGAGAACTGAGGCTGGAAAAATGTCCTAACTGGCTTTGAAAGAATTTCCATGGTAAACCAAAGGAAGGTAGTCCAGACAAAGTGAACGGCAGTACAGACATGTGAAACAGTATGAAGTGTTAAGGGGATGCTGAGATTTCCATATTGCTAAAGTATAATGTGCGAGAAGAGTCATACTAAGTGCTTGCCTCCCTCCCCTGATTGCAGATTCTCCCTTTTAAGGGTCCAAGGTGAAAAGGGAGAAACCTCCATTTTAAATCAAGATTGGAGTTTGAGTATTACATAGGATGAACTGTTTGAATGATTAATATGAGATTGTGTTTTGTTTTCTTTAGCCCAAAAGTGACCAAGCCTGCTCAAGTTTTCATTCAGGGACAGAGATAAAAACTGGTTTGAATTTGCATATGAGAAATTGATGGTCTGTTCCACAGTCTGCCCTTGGCCTTATTTTGACTGATGATATGGAACTTTTAGACCGTCTCTTTCCACAGATGTAGTCAATTTGATCTATAATATATTCCATCTGTTGAGGGCAATGTATATAGTCATCTTTTAAGTTGTTTAAAAAGGTATTTGCAATGAAGACATCATTGGTCTTGCAAAATTCTATTGTACAATCTCCAGCATCATTTCTATCACCAAGGCCATATTTTCTAATGATTGATTCTTCTTGATTTGCAACCTTTGCATTCCAGTCACCAGTAGCTATCCATACATCTTGATTGCATGTTTGAGCAATTTTAGATTTCCCAAGTTGGTAGAATTCTTCAATTTTATCATAACTGACTTTAGTGGTTGGTGCATAATAGTTGTATTAACTGGTCCTCTTTCTAAGCATATGGATATTATCCTATCACAGACAGTGCTATACTTCAAGACATCTTGAAATGTTCTTTGATGATGAATGTGATACTATTCCTCTTCAATTTCTCATTCCCAGCATAGTGAACCATGTGGTTGTCAGATTCAGAATGACTAGTACCAGTTCATTTCAGCTCAGCAGTGCCTGGGACTAATTGATTCAAGTGCCTTCAATTTTCATCACACTTCTTTCCTCTGCAAGGGGCGAGACCAATAGTTGCACCTTATGTGGCCACTCATGAACTTTTTGTTTTTAACTTTTTGTGAATTGAGTGAAAGTAAACAGACAAGATATTCAGCATTACTTTCAAATCATACTTCAATGATTACACTCTCCTCTGGTAGCATAGTGGTTATGAGTCAGGCTGCCAACCTCAAGGCCAGCAGTTCAAAACTACCCAGCTGTTCTGTGGGAGAAAGTTGAGGCTTTCTGCTCCCGTAAAGATTTGCAGCTTTGGAAACCCTATACAGGGTCGCTATGAGTCAGAATTGACTCCACTGCACACTACCACCACCACCACCCTATAACAACAGTTATCCTGCTCCCACCCTGTGACTTTTTTACACCCTTTTACATCTTATATTTCACAAATGAAGCAAAAGTATTTGATGTACACATGCAAAAATATATATATTCATTTAAATGTCCAAAGGTCACATTCTGCAAGCCAGACTCCTGCCCACAGGCACACAGCCTTTCTCAGTCCATGAGCCTAGAGTCCTCAGCTGCTCTGTCTCTCTATGGCATGTCTCTCTATGCCATCACCTCTCCCACTATCTCTGCTGTCACTGCCTTTGTGAGTAGAATCTCATGCTCCTCTAATATTCTTGATAGTTCTGGGGTCCTCTGTTCCTGAAATGAAAGATAAAATACTCCCCCTTTTAGTTACACATCTTCTACAATTATAGTTGTGACAATCATGATTAATTCTAATAACAATTACAATTGAATTATAAAATCCTCTCCCCATCCTCCCCCATCCCCTATCACCAAATCCATCTGGAAAAGAGGAAAGCTGCTCAGTGAGAATTCTACCTTACCCTCCTAATTCTGAAATTAAGTGCTTGTAAGCCAGCCACTTTGTGCCTTTATAGCCCCCCATTTTTGAAAGCCAATGTGTAAGTTGCCTGTCCTTATCAAGCCAGTGCACTGAGGAAACAAGCTTGATCCTTGATATGAAGAATCCTTCTATTTTGGTTGGAATTTTGAGCAACTACATCCATCCATAAGCAAAGGTCCTGCTCATCAATGTGTAGCAATTTATACTTCCTCACAGTATCCAATTTTTTCATCTTCATTTACTCAAGTTCTGGTCAGGTCAAATGGGTTTTATCTACAAGTTTGAGAGTTCTAGCATGCCTCCCCACACTTCAGACCAGCTGGCCACTTCACTGTCAGTTCTAGCCCCCAGTGGGTCAGTGTCTGTGGGCTCAGGAGTTCACACATTTCCCTAAACTTCAGACCAGCCAGCCCTTCTTCTTGTCTCTCTTATCACAATGTCAACAGGTATCTGTGGAACATAGCTAAATTCATCCAAAGTCTTCATTGCTGCATTTCTTCCTCTTCATTCAAATGTAGATCAGAGTGGTCACCAGTCACTACACTAGACTGCTGATGGGTTCCCATGGAGTATCCGTCTTAGAAGCGGGGTTGCTATGATGGACTAACTTTTCTTGACTTGATGGCTCTAAGGCAAATTGCTTGCTTGATATTCTAACTGCCAAACAGTCTGCTTTTTTTCCCTTATGGTTTTCCTTTAAAAAAGTATTGTCTATCCTTCCAAGTTGGTCTGGATGTCTTTTCAAGTGGGAATGTCCCACCTCAAAAGGTTCTGGGTAGGACTCAGGATTCCATCTAAGCCTGCATACTCCACAAAGGCCTAACAAGAAGGCTATTTCTCTGGGCACATTCTCATTCCCCTTTTAACTAATCTAATCAGTAATAGGTTAAAGAAGGGCTTACAGGTTTTCTGTAATCATAATTCCCAGTATTCATTTCTATCACACTCAAATGTCTCTTTTTTTCCCTAAGCCAAATTTTTTCTCCATCTCTGTATCTCTGTTTTAAGGTTGTATATACATCACTATTCACCTCTATCCCATTTTGTCTATGCATACCACCCTATGTCTTCCCTATCTTCATTGGTCATCTGCCACCCTCCCCTCCTTTTACATTGCTATTATGTGTCTACCCCCTATCCTGTGAATTACTCTCCCCTCCCTCCCACCCCTTGGAACCACCAAAGAATTTTTCCTTTAATATGGAAATCATTCCTTAAGCTTTTACAATAATGGTCTCATGCAATATTTGTCCTTTTGTAATTGGCTAATTTCACTCAGCATAATGTCAAGGTTCATCCATGGTATGAGATGGTTTGCAGCTTCATCGCTATTTTTCCAGGTTGCATAGTATTCCATCGTATGTATGAACCAAAGTTTATCCATTCTTCCATTGTTGGGCACTTAGGCTGTCTCCATTTTTTACTATTGTGAATAGTGCTGCTTTGAACATTGGTGTGCATGTATCTACTTGTTTCTGGCTCTTATTTCTTATGGATATATACCAAGAAGAGGAATTGCTGGACTACAAGGTATTTCTATTTCCAAGTTTCTGAGGAAGCACCATACAGTTTTCCAGAGTGGCTGAACCATTTTACAGTCCCACCTGCAATGTAGAAGGGCACCAGTCTCTC
>NW_006408865.1:1901854-1907079 GCF_000296735.1 Chrysochloris asiatica | reverse complement strand
CTTTCAGCAAGCAAGGTTGTATCATCTGCATATCACAGGTTGTTAATGAGTCTTCCTCCAAGAGACAACAGATAATTTTAGCTCACGTGAAGAAACAAGAGAATGGCTTAAACAAATCATGAAGATACAGAGCCAGAAAATGTTTCTGAGGAAAGAAAGGTAATGGAACTAACCGAAAAAGAAGTCAAAAGAATGATATTCAGGTCCCTTCAAAGGATGGAAAGATCTGGGAAAACACAGAAAAAACTTTATAAGGACTCAAGAAAACACTATAAGAACAAAATTAATGCAAATTTTGAAATAATACAAGACCTCTGATTAGAAATCCTTAAGATTAATACTAAGGTCTCTGAAATGGACAAGACATTGAAAGGACAAAGGAGTAGATTTGAAGCAATGGAAGGTCAAATTACTGAGCTTGATGATAAATCTCTCAATACTAGTATGCTAGACTAGTAAAATGGACAACATTGTGAAGTATGAGTATTCCTGAACACTTGATTGTGCTCATGAGGAATTTGTATGTGGACCAAGAGGCAGTTGTTTGAACAGAACAAGGGAACACTGAATGGTTTAAAACTAAGAAAGGTGTGCGACAGGGTTATATTCTTTCACCATACTTATTCAACCTGTATGCTGAGCAAACAATCCAAGAAGCTAGGTTACATGAAGAATAACATGGCATTGGGATTGGAGGAAGACTCATTAACAACCTGTGATATGCAGATGATACAACCTTGCTTTCTGAAAGTGAAGAAGACAAAATACTTACTGATGAAGATCAAAGAGCACAGCCTTTGATAAAGATTGCATCTCAATGTAAAGAAAGAAAAATCCTCACCACTGGACCAATAAACCACATTCTTATCAACAGAGAAAAGATTGAAGTTGTCAAGGACTTCATTCTTCTTGGATCAACCATCAATACTCACAGAAACAACAGTTAAAAAAATCAAACAATGTATTGCATTAGGCAAATCTGCTGCACAAGACCTTTTTAAAGTGTTGAAAAGCAAAGATGTCAGCTTGAGAACTAAGGTGAGTCTGACCCAAGACATGGTATTTTCAATAACCTCATATGCATGCGAAAACTGGACAGTGAATAAGGAAAACCATAGAAGAATTGATGCTTTTGAGTTATGGTGTTGGAGGAGAATATTGATAGTACCATGGGCTGCCAAAAGGAAAAACAGATCTGTGTTGAAAGAAGTGCAGCCAGAGTGCTCCTTGGAGGCCAGGATGGCCAGACTTTGTCTCTCATACTTTGTATATATAGTTAGAAGGGATCAGTCACTAGAGAAGGATATTATCTTTGGTAAGGTGTAGGGTCAGAGAAAATGAGGCAGACTCCCAGCAAAATGGATTGGCAAAGTGGCAGCATCAGTGGTCTCAAGAGAGGCAACAGTTGTGAGGTTGGCCTAAGACCAGGCAGTATTTCATTCTGTTGTACATAGGGTTGGTATGAGTTGGTACTGACTCAATGGCACCTAACAACAACAAACAGGATAGATCCCAAAAGAAAATCACCAAGACATATCATAATCAAAGTTTCCAAAACCAAAGACATGGGGAAAAAATCCTGAGAGCAAGTCAGAAAAAATGAAAAGCTACCTACAAAATAGAACAAATAAGACTAAGGTCTGATTTCTCAGCTGAAACCATGCAGGCAAGAAGGCAGTGAGATAACATATAAAACTCTGAAAGAAAAGAAGTGCCAACCAAGAATCATATACCCAATAAAGCTGTCCCTCAAATACAATGACAAAATTAGGACATTTCCAGATAACTAGACATTAAAGGAATTTGTAATAACCAGACCAACTTTACAAAAAAACACTAATGGGTAATCTTTGGACTGAGAATCAACAACAACAGACAACAACCTGAGATTAACACACATGAAAACACCACTCAGACATCAATCCTGATATAGAAGTATTTAAAGTAAAACAAATCTCTAAGACTGAAAATAGGGTAACAGATGTCTAATTAATAATGTAATCAGCTACAGGGAATAGTGTAGATATAGAAATTTCAAATGGTGAGGAAGTCAAGTAAATTTCAAGATAAAACTGATGGTTTTAAATGAGGTAAAATTAATAAATTACAGGGTAACCAGAAAGGAAATTAACACACCTTCACATCATAACTTAAAATAGAGAAAAAACAGAAAGATTTAGTAAACATTAACAGAAAGGAAAGTAATAGCAAACCCACAAATAAAATAGAAGCACAGAAGATTATGTAGAACAAAGAAACCAAAAGCACCACAAAAACACACACAGCAAAATGACAGCGGTCAGTTTGGTCACACTGATGAAAATTACACTGAGTGTAAATGGACATACATACAATGGAATACTGCACAACGTTGAAGAATAATGATGGATCCGCAAAACACCTCACAGCATAGATGAGTCTGGAGGACATTATGCTGGGTGAAATTAATCAATAACAAAAAGTCAAGAATTGTATGAGACTATTGCTGTAAAAGGCTAAGAAAATGTTTTCTTGATTAAAGAAACTCTACAATTGTTACTGGTGAAGGGAAAATTACTTATAGTCTAAAGGGTTAATAGTAGTCCTGGTGTGGCACTGTGGGATAAAGCACTGGACTACAAGGTCAGTTTGAGCTACAAGGTCAGTGGTTCAAACTTACCAGCCACTCCTCTGTAAACCCTAGGCAGAGTCACTAAGAGTCAGAACTGACTCTACAGCACTTAACCACAATAGCAAGAGGGTTAATATGACAGGGAAGGCAATATATTGCAAGAGGAAGGTTGGCAGAGGAAAGATAAAGGTGGAGGAATGCAAGAATTAAAGGAAATTAAAATAGTGGTAAGTACATAGAGAGGATTGCAATCATTGTCTTACATGATCTGCTGAATGTAAAACTGCTCATCTGTTCTGTAAACCTTTACTCAATTGTCAATAAAAAAGTTAAAAAAATAATTGGTAAATATGCAAATAAAACTAAAAAAGCTGGACAATAAATAAGGAAGACCATAGAAGAATTGATGCATTTGAGTTACGGTGTTGGAGGAGAATATTGAAAGTACCATGGGCTGCCAAAAGAACCAACAGATCTGTGTTGGAAGAATTGCAGCCAGAGTGCTCCTTGGAGGCCAAGATGACCAAACTTTGTCTCTCATACTTCAGACATATTGTCAGCAAGGACCAGTTGCTGGAGAAGGATATCATGTTTGATAAGGTGGAGGGTCAGAGAAAATGAGGAAGACCCCCAACAAGATGGATTGGTCAAGTAGCAGCATCGATAGACTCAAGCGCGGCAACAGTAGTGAGTTTGGGCCAGGATCAGACAGTGTTTCGTTCTGCTGTGCATAAGGTTGCTATGAGTCAGTACCGACTCAATGTCACCTAACAACAATACTAGTCAACAATAGAAATTATGACCAATTAGTGTGCTATATAAATAAGATACTAAATATTGATATTTGAGAATATTGGACAAATTTTGTACAATACACTATGTAAAATACTATATAACAGTAACTTGTAAAACAGGAGATTTATTCCACAGAAGTATTTTATTAAATGATATATTGCATTCAAGTATTAAATACAAAAAATATTATATATTATATCTACTAAAGCAGAATAACATTTGTCAGAATTTAACATGGATTCATAGTAAGAACAAATCATTAGTAAATTAGGAATTGAAGGAAATTTTCTTACTCTAATTAAATATATCTATAAAAAGTCTTATTGAAGAAATTTCAATATTCCCAATTTTCTTTTAAATGCATTGGTGTTATGTTCATATTTCAAATCTATTATTTTATCATTGTGTTTTCATTATATCTAAGTGTAGGATAATGTCAGTCTAAAGCATATTTTTGGTCAACTCTTTCCAGTATAGTGCTGTAGAATCAGCACTGGAATGCGAACCACCAGGTCAACAGTTCAAACCCACCAACTGCTCCTTGGAAACCCCATACAGGGTCACTATGAGTCAGAATTGACTGGCAACACTTAACAACAAGAATAACATCACACGGTTCTTCAAAATGCTTACTTAGGTAATTTGAACATCATTGGTTGGTTGGTTGTGTGCCATGGAGTTAGTTCCGACTCAGCAACCCTGTACAGGGTTTCCGAGGCTATAACTCTTTACAGGAGCAAAAAGCCCCATCTTTCTCCCGCGGACCAGCTGGTAGTTTCGAACTGATGACCTTGCACAAGGTCACAGCCAGATTTGTAACCACTATGCTACCAGAGCTCCATTACATTCTTCCAAATACTTGATAACTCTAATGATTGGCCTCAATTATCACTGCCCATTAACAGAGGCTCCGTATCCTGTATTTCAATTGTTATATAGTTTTCATTGAGTTATTTGGTGTCATCTGTAACTCTAAAACTTATTATTTTTATCAACTGTAGCAGATACTTTTTTAAAAATCAGAAAGACCCTCATTTTAAATACAAATTTAAAATATAGTTTAGAGATCATTTAAAAGACAATGAAATCGTTAGAAGAGCCAATGTTAATGAACATTTGCAACAATTCCAACACTCAATAGAAAATAAAATTACAGAGTACAACCTCAACACAAAGATACTAAGATGGTTTGTAAACAGTACTTGTAACAAAACAGCACAAAAGCACAGTGATGGATGACACATAATGTTTGCTTCGCTATGATTACACTTAAGCAACATTTGTTTTTTTCTATTGTGAATTGAGTGGAGGTTTACAGAGCAGATCATTTGTTTTATGTTCTATAACTCATATTTCATTTCCTATTTATTATGAATTGAGTGGAGGTTTACAGAGCAGACCAGCTGTTTTATATTCAGTAACTCACATTTATTTCCTTTCATTTCAATGATTACAATCCCCTCAATGTAGCATCATTTATCCCACGTCCTCCCTGTGTTTCCATTCCTCCACCTTTCCCAAGCCTTCTGAATTGTGTGTTTAGGTAAATGCTGTCCTTTTGAATTTGAATGGTTGACCAGCTCATGGTGTGCATGCCTCACAAGTACTGTTGTTCCCCTCTATATAGTCATGTATTGCTCCAGGGACTAGGTTCAGATTCCTCCAGTCTCTCTCTGGCCAGTAATCCTATATATATATATAGGATTATATAGGATCAACTAAAAATTGAAAAAAAAAAAAAAATGTAGTCACTGGAAAATTTTGTCTGGAATAACAAGTACACATTTATTTGATTCTTGAGGTTTTGATTATAATGCTT
>NW_006408865.1:1889380-1901029 GCF_000296735.1 Chrysochloris asiatica | reverse complement strand
TAAATCTTTACAGGAGTAGAAAGCCTCATCTTTCTCCCGCGGAGCAGCTGGTAGTTTCGAACTGCTGACCTTGCGGTTCACAGCCCGAGTTGTAACCACTACGCTACCAAATCACCAGTAAATGTGTTTCATAAATGTGATTGGGAGAATCTGTTGAGTTCATTTGATCTGATTAGTGTTTTTCACATGGATTCTGTGATAAAAAAAAAAAAAGAAAACGTGAAATTGTTCGCTACAAATTAGTAAGCATAAGTAAGCCTGTGCTTGGGTACTGTCATTCTACTTAAGGAGATGGCAACATTCTGAAGTGAGTTCTTAAGCTGTTAAACGAATGCATGTAAATGGCAACTTCTAGGTGGTTTTTATCATTTTTGCAAATTGGTAACTATTCTGCTATGACTTATATAGTCAGAAACACACAGCCTAACTGCAAGATAATACAATGAGATTTATAAAGGAAGAATTTGGGAGATGAGTGAAAACTTGAAAATCTTACCAAGTCCTATCATAATCACATGATGTTGTTGTTTTTGATTAGTATGTTGAGTTGGTTCCCACTCATAGTGACCCGGCATAGGGTTTCGAAAGTTTTTAAATCTTTGCAGGAACAGAAAGCCTCATCTTTCCTGATGGAGTGGCTGGCAGGCTCAGACTGCAGACACCTTTTAGTTTGAAGTCCGGTGTTTATTGTATGAAGCCACCATGCTCCCAACCATAGGATAGAAACCACAAACAAGACTTGCATATCTCTTTAAATAGATAGCTTTACGAACTTCTTCATTGATAAAATTAGAAGTTTTTGTTTCAGATGAACTCTCCATGGCTGGGAGAATGCTATCTCTGAATCACAATACTTCTAAATGGTAAAAGAAATGTCTAATTGAAAATATGTATCCTTAGAATTTGGGAATGAAACTATAACATCATGCAGATTCCAAATATGCCACACGAACACTTTCAGAGAATGGCACAGAGGGAAGAGCACAGATTTGGAATTGGCTATTAACAGGCTTTGTGTCTGAGACTCAGTTTCCTCACATTCTAATTTACCAGTTAGCTTCCAGATGATTCCAACTCACAGTGACCTTATGTGAGTCAGAGTAGAGTTGTGCTCCATAGGCTTGTTAAAGGCTATTTTTTCAGACATAGATTACCAGCCCTTTCTTCCAAGTTACCTCTGGGTAGACTGGACCCTCCAAACTTTTAATCAGCAGTCTAACACATCAACCATTCACAACACCTAGGGACTCTATTTCTAACTTAAATCAGTTGTTAAGTGCCATTGAGTTTGTTCCAACTCATAGTAATCCTGCATAAGGTTTCCAAGGAACAGTTGGTGGATTAGAACTGCTGGCCTTATGGTTAGCAGTCCAGTGCTTTTCCTACAGTGTCACACCAGCACTTCAGTGCTTATTTTGTTGTTGTTGTTAAGTGCCGTCAAGTCGGTTCTGGCTCATTGTGACCCTGCATAGGGTTTTCAAGGAGTGACTGGTAAGTTTGAACTGACAACTTTGCAGTTCAAACTGACCTTGCAGTCGAGGGCTTATCCCACAGCGCCATACCAGGACTCCTCAGTGCTTATGGTGGTGGTAGTGATGGTGGTGTGCTGTGGAGTCAGTTCCAACTCCTAGTGACCCTATATAGAGTTTCCAAGGCTATAAATCTTTAGGGGAACAGAAAGCTTCATCTTTCTCCTGTGGAACAGCTAGTAGTTTCAAACTGCTGACTTTGAGGTTAGCAGCCCAACTGCTAACCACTGTGCTACCAGAGCTCCTTTCCCAGTGCTTATGGTGGTGGTGGTTATGTGCCGTGGAGTCGGTTCCGATTCATAGAGAACCTGTACAGGGTTTCTGAGGCTATAAATCTTTACGGGAGCAGAAAGCCTCATCTTTGTCCTGAGGAACAGCTGACCTTGCAGTTCGCAGCCCGATTCGTAACCACTACGCTATCTCCCTATTTGTAGTGGATTACGAGCTGAGCTGGAAACCACAAAGTCAACAGTTCCAATCTAGCAGCCACTCCATGGGAGAGGGATGAGGCTTTCTGCTTGTTTAAGACTACAGCCTTGGAAACCCTACAGAGGGTCGCTATGAGTCAGAACCAACTCGACAGCCCAGATTCACTACCACCACCACCATTAACTTGCTAGTATTAGAAGATTCAAGTGAAATAATGTAGAGTCAGTTCTGCTATAACGCTTCTTTGGAAGACACAAAATTTTCCAGCAACTAGCAGATTTGAGAACAATTTGAGCATGACACAAATTTCAGTTTGCTTATGCACAATTTAATCTGCAAGAAACATTGGATGAACACCAAAAATTGCTCCCCAGTGAAGCAGACCGCATGGGAATACTCAAAGCAGACACATACACACAAACCCCTCAAACATCTACCAGCTACCTCATTTCATCACATGTGTAATTAGCCACACCCATCCACATCTGGAGTTCAGCTATCCCTCTAATTTTAGATAGCCTGCTTTCTGCCACTTCATAAAAGCTGACAAACAGCTGGATTTTTTCTTGGAAATGGAGAAAAGAAGGCATTGACAAAAATATGGTTTTTCTATTACTGTTAAAGAATCCCAATTATCTAACTTGTTTAGGAAAAAAATGTTTGAAGTACCTCTTGAGGTAATCTACATAAAGCAATGTGAGGTATATTTCCAATGATGATAAGCAAAACAAATTCTTAAAACTCAAATCTGGGAGTAATTTTAAATGTTAAACAAAAGTAAATGATCTTTAAAAATAGAAAAAAAAAAGCTTGACTTAATTTTTGTAAAGTATGGGAGTGTGATGGATGAATCTTGAGAAAATTTTTGGCAACTTTCATATGATAATTTCTTGTGAGACTACAAAGTATTCTTATTAAAAACTGACAGTTGTTGTTCTTAAGTTAATTTTGTCAACCAAGGTTGCTGTGTCCTCCCAACCCTCTCCCAGAAAAATGCCACATTAAAAAAAAATTCACAGCTGCAATCTGCTGACACCCACTTTCACGAGCATGCTTTTTCAAAGGAAGATGCCATACTTATTGAGTATTTATATACTTCTTTTAAATGTTTTACCCATCACCCCATTATTCTCACAAACCCATGCTTTTTGTTGTTCAATTTTCCAGAGTACAGTGATGTTTAGGAACACATATGTTGCATGTGAAAGTACTTTGTAACTTCTAATGTGTTCTGTAAGTTTGGGTTACAATGACTGTTGATTGGTTGGTTATGTGTCAGTTTCTGTAAATCTTTACGGGAGCAGAAAGCCTCATCTATCTCCTGCAGAACATCTGGTAGTTTTGAACTGCTGACCTTGAAGTTAGCAGCCTGACTCATAACCAGTATGCTACCAGAGCTCATTACACTGACTGGTGTCTATTATTTAAAGAGAAAGAAAAACACTACTTGTGTCTCACAAAAGGGTTTCATCTTTTTCTGCACTTTATGGAGAATCAGTTTTGAAACCTGAGAATCACTGGTTATACCCATGATCACAGCACTGCTTCTTCTGTGCTACAAAGTGTTTGAGTAACTGATCGTTACTCTGAGGTGAGATCTAGGAGCCCTAGCGGTACTGTAGCATCAACACTGGACTGCATGGTTAGCAGCTGGAACCCACCAGCCTCTCCACAGGCAAAAAAAAAAGAAAAGAAAAGAGGCTGTGTGCTCCGGTAAAGATTCATAGTCTTGGAAACCCTATGTAGGGTTGTTCTGAGTCAGAAGGGACTTGATGGCGATGGGTTTTGCTTTTTGTTTTGTTTGTTTGTTTTGTTTTGGTTTTTGTTGTTTGTTTTTTGTTTGGTGTGAGGTGAGATCAGTTGCATTTTGTTGTTCCTGTGAAAACTCCAATCTGCTAACTCAAATACATATTTTTTCTTTTACTTATACAACCAGCTGAATGATTCAAGATCTTACTATTGAGTGTTCCAGTTTTCTGGGCCTTTGTAATTTATCATCACAAATTTAACAGCTTAAAACAACATCAATTTGAGTTTCTGTGGATCAGAAGTCGGCATTTTCTGCTGACAATCATCTCATAGGCTATAGTACTGACTGGGGCTGCGGTCTTATCCAAGGCTTCAGATCTCTTCCAATTTTAGATTGGGGTCCTCAGATGTTAGCAGGGATTTGGACCAGTTCATTTGGGTTCAACCCCCTGCTGAGAATCTGCATTTCCATCCCAGATATACTGATTCAAAATGTACATTTTAACCTAGGACTTACCTGGGAATCTTGTGAAAATGTACATTCTGCCTCAGTGTAGCTGGGTTGGTAATACAAGTTCTCAGCAGGGGTCGAAGCAGGGTAGAAGCACTGGTTTTAGAGACGCCCCACTCCATAGGCAGTTCACACCAAGGTGGTTTGATTTTTCTTCCAGGCCTTTACTCTTCACTGTGTTTGCAAATGGCTTGCCTGATTAGGCCTAGCCTACCTAAAATAATCTCCCTTTTGTTTAACTCAAAGCCAACTGAATAAGTCCTTTAATTACATCTGCAAAACACCTTCACCTTTTCTTTGTAACCTGATCTCAGGAGTGATATCCATCCCAGGCTCGGTTTCTGCCCAGGATTCAGGGAAGGGGTATCCCACAGGGTACATACACCAGGGGTAGAGATCTTGACAACCGTTTTAGAACACTACCTACCATAGTGAGTAAATTATCCCAAGTCTTTGTTTCATTACCAAATGTTTGCATAGATATTCTGTCAGCAACCATGCCTCAAAAAGTATAGCAAGGAGACTCTCTCATCAATCCCCTCAAACTATGATTCTGGTTGAGGCTTTAGCAGGAGAAATACCTAACAGTGGTGACTTAGGAGAGTTTGAGGACTTGCGTATGGATTTCAGTTTTGTTCACATCTCTGTAATGACCATTGTGTGGAGTCCTGGTGTGGCGCTGTGGGGTAATGCTGGACTGCAAAGTCAGCTTGGACCACAAGGTCAGCGGTTCAAGCTCACCAGCTGCTCCTATACAGGGTTGTTATGGATCAGAACCGACTCCATGGCACTTAACAACAATGGCTACTGTTATTCATGGTCTTGTATCTGCTCATCCCATTTGTGTACATATTTAGTCCCAAAGAGAAATGTATATTCTCATATTAATGTCATGGGATACCATAGCCAACCTTATCACTTTTTGGTTGTATGAACTTGGGCCAAGTTACTACCCACTCAGACTGTTTGCTTACCTACAAATACGAAGGTCTGTGGGATAATGAAATGTTAAAAACAGAGATTCAAAGAGAATTTGTATTTCCACCCCAGTTATACTAAATCAGAATATACATATAGGAGTTGCGCCGTGTACCCCATAATCAGTGGTTCAAGCCCACCAGCTGCTCTGTAAGAGAAAGATGAGGCCTTCTGCTCCCTCAAGAATTTATAGCCTCAGAAACCCTATACATGGTCACTATGAGTCACGACCAACTCAACAGCACTTGACAACAACAACAACAACAACAACAACAACACTGAAACTACCTGCTGTCAAGTTGAGTCTGACTCATAGCAACCCCATTAGAGCAGATCTGCGCTGTAGGGTTTCTGAGACTGTAAATCTTTATGGAAGCAGAGGCTGCCTCATCTTTCTCCCACAAAGCATCTGGTGGATTCAAACCACTGACCTTTAGGTTATCAGTTGAACACTTAACCCACTCCGCCACTAGGATCCCTTTCACCACTGAAGGGCCTTTAAGTATAGGGATCTAATTTATGTCTAATTCATAATGATGGGGGGAGAGGAGTTGTGTGCTGACAAGTTGGTTCTAACTCCTAGGGACCCTATATAGGGTTTCAGAGGCTGTAAATCTTTATAGGGCAGAAAGCTTCATCTTTCTCTTGCAGTGCAGCTGGTAGATTCAAACTGCTGACCTTGCAGTTGGCAATCCAGCTCATAACCCACTATGCTATCAGGGTTCCATATTCATATGTGACTGATATGAGGTCTTTATGTGCAGTACCTGGAGCATAGATAGTCAATATCTACCAGTTTTCTTACTCCTCCCCGACAGGCTCCTAGGCACAGGAGTCCTGAGCTTTCGATTCCCATTGCGTCACAGAAACCATACTAACCACAACCAACATTGACGGTGTGCCCTGTACTTTCTATGCGTTATCTCATTGAATCCCTGCAACACCCCTATGCAGCAGGTACCGATATTGTATATACAAAGAAACTGAGGCACTCAGAGGTTAAATAATATACTCAAGGCTCCTGAGGCAGGAAATGACAGAGCCAAGTAGTTCGTCTTTATAACCCCACAGTCTAGCTTTAGGGTCCGTGTTCCTAATCACCAAATGACTCTGCCTCTCACGAGGATTACATAAGAACACCAAATGTCGGGCCAAAGCTGCAGTCACAGTTTTCAAAAGCCAAAGATTACTTTGGGGATTCTCCTCCCTCTCTTAGATTTCCCACCATGCTTCCTGCCCCTTTCTTACTCTCTCCCCTGCTGTTACCTCCAGTGCCTCCTTTATTCTACGCATAATCCCAGTGGGCTCTGCTCTAATTGGAATGAACTACTATGACTGCTGTTTGAGGTCGTAGCTAATCAAGATTTCTGGTTTTAACTCTCCCAGTATTTCCTTTGCTTAAGTGACTCAACTCTTAAATGAAAGTATGAAAAACCATTATGAATCAGGAAATGAATTACTCAGTGGTAGAGAAGGAACATGGGAGAGAAGACTTTGCATAGGGGTTTTCCTGTTCTCTTCATTTCCTTCATTTATTTCAAGTTGTGTCTGGGGCCTGACATTCCGAATGCCAGGTCTACCCTCGCTGTGACGAGGTAGGGTTCTGTAGGACGGGGCCCTAGGGAAAGGTTTCCTTACCCCCTGACAACAGGAGACTCGGGACTGGATAGGTACATAATATAGAAAATTGTTGTTATTGTTAGCTAGTGTTGGGTCAGTTCCGACTCATGGACACAAGGGAATGAGACAGTGTCCTGTCCAGTGCCATGACCATGATTGGTTGTGGTTTGGACCGTTGTGATTCATAGGGTTTGCATTAACTGCTTTTAAGAGGTTAATCTCTCCAGATCTTTCTTCCTAATCATCGTAATCTGGAAGTTCCAATGAAACCTCTGTAGCTTCACACCAACACCCAGACCTGAAGTGGTGATGTGCATGAGTACATTGTCTAAGTTTGAAGCCTGGGCTTCTGCATGAAAAACAAAAAATTCTTCTGAACCTCCTCCAACCCTACAAAGCAGGAAATGACCCACACCAAAAATGAGGTGGGAGGTTTCCAATGATAAGAGAGAGTCACAGATGGATGTTGAGTCTGTGGGAGACCATAATTGACGAATCTGAGAGCTATAAAACCAGGACTTCAGAGTCAGGTCTCCAAAGAGACCCTCTTCTTTTGAACTGCACATCTCTTCCATGTGTCTTTCACTTAAGTCACAGCAATCTCAGCATTTGAAATGGATTCGATTGTGAAATTTTTCAGCTGACATGAAAGAAAGGGAATATTTGGACTTGTTTCATTTTCCTTTCACTGCTTAGTGATTTAGAAACCTAAACCAAGTACAGAGGTAGTGTAGTCTGAGACAGCTAAACAAATTCCAGATTCATTTGTATGTTGGAAGCATTTAAATAGCAACATGTAAGGAGGAGGATGTGTTTATGACATGGACTTAGATTACACTCTAGGACCAGTTATCAAGCATTCACACCTGCAAAACTCTGATGAAGAAAAGAGCAGGAGCTGGTTGAGCTCAGAGTGTGAGGAAGTCGGAAGTGGTTGATTAGATAGTCAGCCAGGTTGTAGGAGGCTTCCCTGGTCCTGGTAAAATGCAGTTCAAAATTGCTGCAGGTGCACATACCACCAAATTCTCTGAGAACTAAAATTGTTTTCAATCTTAGAATATTCCAAATTCCTCTACTCCGCTCTCTCAATTAGTATTAAGATTGTACTGATTAGCTGGACATTTTTGTTCCTTATATTTTAGTTTATATGATTGTTGTTTGAAACAAGGAAGGAGAGAGAAGGAAGTAAGAAAAAGGAAAGACAGGAAAAGGAGAGAGAAGAGGGGAGAAGGAAAGGAAATATGGAAGGGGAAAGAAGAGATAAAAGGAAGGTAGGAGCAGGGAGGGGGAAAAAAGATATCTTTATGCTTTCTTGTTCCCAAGACTGACTAAACATAATAATTAAAATAGAATTCAAAAAGGAACTTTTCCTTTTAAAACCTGTGCCTAGGGCCCAAAGCTGGGGAAAGGTATCTCACATTATAAACACAGCCTCCATCAGCTACCTTCTTTTGGCCTCATGAAGAAGTCGCAAAACTGTTCCTACCTTATTAACATTCCTCCCCCTGCTACCTAACCTACACACCAATAAGGCAAGGCAAATTCTGACAATGAACTATACACCTTGCTGATAGATGAACTGTTAAAAATAATTGATCTTACAAGAGAGAGGTAGGGAAAAAATAATGGAGACTGCGGAAGACTTTAGAAGAAGTGCAAAAGTTAAAGGCAACAAAGGTAAATACTGAGTGAGTATGCACAATTCTGCAATGATATGATATACAAGTAGGTGCCTGGATGACAGGTAGAATGGATGTAGGTAAGAGAGTGAGAATATAGCCAGAAATATACATAGGTTTGACAGAGGATATGTGTCCATGAATGGGGTGGCCCGTACAGGAAGCAAAGTTATGAAAACATCTTAGAACAGCCAAACATCATGAAGGAATGAATCACTGGGCCTACGGGCTCAGGACCATAGCTCAGAGGTCACTATGAGTTGAAACCAACATGATGGCACATAACAATGTTAGCTTTATTATATTAATATAATTATTATTAAAGTAGATTCAAGATCCTTTGTTTTCATTCATTTCTGAGAGGTCAAAGGTAAATCAAGACTGAGTTTTCCCATGACAAGAGTTGCCCTTGAGTAGACTCCAACTTTTATGTGTGTCGCAGTACAACTAGGTTCCATAGACTTTTCAATGACTGAGTTTGGAAGCCTGGGCAAGAGACCTGTTGCTGCTCTTGAATGGCTATTGGTGTTGAGTGTCTAGTCTCTTTAATTTGATTTGTCTCTTGTCATAGCAACCAGCACAACCTACATACAGATGGCCCCTGGATGAATATTTTCAGGAATGAAGAGGAAGAGTTAGTAAACCTCTTTCACATACCCACCAGTGGGGCTCTACTACTATCCTGACATCGAATCAAGTCTGAATTCATCTTCCTAGGGCAGTTCTAATGAAACTCCTCACAGGAAAGATCTGTGTCCCTATTACTATGGCTGGGTACTCAATAAATAAATTAATTTCCAAGGTGATACTATTGTCGCTAAGTGCCGTCTAGTAGGTTCTGAACCATAGCAACCCTGTATAGGGTTTCTGAGGAGTGGATGGTGAGTTTGAACTGCCATCCTTGCACCTCAAACCAACTTTGCAGTCCAGTACATTTACCCACAGTGCCACACCAAGACTCCTAGGTGATATGATAGGATGAAGTAAGTTACAGCTACAGCAAATGAATAGAAGCCCTGGTGGTGTAGTGGGTTAAGCATTGGGCTGCTAACTAAAAAGTCAGCAGTTAGAACTCACCAGCCACTTGGCAGTAGGGGGAAAGGTGAGGCTTTGGAAAGCCTGCCCTGCCCTGTCGAGTCACCCTGAGTTGGACCAGAATTGATGGGTGTGAGGTACAGCAAGTGAGGCTTCTGCTATCATCTGCTTAAGACTGTTGGGCAAAGCTCCATGTTGTCTGTATTAGAATGTTTCTGAGTCATAATATGACACAAGAAATACCAAGCCTTTGAATCGATTTCAAGTCCTGATGATTCCACATGTGTCAGAGTAGAACTGTGTCCCATAAGGTTTCAATGACTGATTTTTTGCAAACAGATTACCTGTCCTGTCTTGTAAGGTACTGTGGGTATACTCAAACTTTCGGTAAGCAAATGAGTACATTAACCTTTTTCACCACCGAGAGAGGCATAGAAGATATCCGTGAATTTCTAATTCAGAAGGTCTTACTTCAGTGTCTCTTTTTGAAGCTTCTCCTATGGCGCTTTGGAGTCCTGGTGTGGTGCTGTGGGCTAATGCGCTGGACTGCAAAGTTGGCTTGAACCACAAGGTCACTGATTCAAGTTTGCCAGTCACTCCTCAGAAACTCTATTCAGTGTCGCTATGGGTCGGCACCAACTCGACAGCACTTAACAACAACAACGGTGCTTTGTCTGGAAGGGGTAGAAGAGATGATAATTCCTCTGTTTCTTCAGTCATTAGAAGAGGTTTTCAACATCATAGTTCATCCCAACCATGTATTTCTTCCCATCAAGAGGTGCTCTGCCATTCTCTTCATCTACCCTACATGAATTCAATGCTCAGAATGCCAACAGTAAGTGCAGTTGGTCAGTGTCTTTTTTGGCTCACATGTGCTTTGAGTGGTGTGCATGAATGTATGTGTAGTATGTGGCATGTGTGTTTGTATGACCCATCTTCACTGAGCTTTCATTTTATGAGTCTTATCCTTACAGACCCCAGGGGCAACTCTGTCCCTTTAACCAGGAAAGCAAGTCCACCCACTATTGGAACTGGATCTTGCTTCCTGTTTGCTTTCCACATTTTAAAATGCACGTAAGAAGATTTAAACCAAGGTAATCCAGACAGAGAGGGGAAGAGAATGTAGAGAGAGGAAAAGGGAGCAAATAGCTAGATTTGAGGCATTTATGTCAAGTTGTGATGCAAATAACGTCCTGAAACATGGACATCAGAGTTACTTCTTCATATGGCAGTAGTCACTGAAGAATCCCATGTCTAAGCCTTTTATACATTTCAGATTTCCATTGCTTTTTGTACATGTTTTCAGGGAGGATTAGAAATGCACCAAGCTTCCCCAGAGCTGGTTTGAGTGAATGTAAATGCAGAGGATCTGTTTTTAAAGGGAGACGTTGGCATGATAGCTGGGTTGTCACACCAAGCAACTGCAAAACAGCCCACACTCGTACAGAACCCATCCAGCTCCGGTACTGGGTTGAGGAAGGAAGCCAGCCCAACCACACTCCAGCATGTGTTCCTTGTTTAATGAACAGCTAGATCCTGGTAGGAAACTGAATAAATGTGCCTTCTAGAAGATATCTGCTTCCTTTCTGTAGGGTCTTCTTTCCCTTTTCTCATTTGTTGTGGCAAGGAATTTTTTATGCAAACAGAATATTTTACTCTGTAGGAAATCTGTTCCTTCTGCTTCTGCCCCCACCGGATGTTCTTATCTGCTCCCTGTGAGGGTAGAGGCAATTATAGAGCAATATATTTTCACCCACATAATTTCAGGAAAATATTGCAAAAGGCATGCAGATGGCACTGGAGGAAAGCCTTCTGTCACTTCTATCTCTTGTTTTAAGGAAGAGATAGTGACTTCTTTAATAAACACCATAAGAGTTCATTCATTTATTCACTGAGCCAAAACTGTTTATTTAGTGTCTGCTCAAGGTTAGCATGGCGAGTCACACATTTGACCTAGCACCAACATACCAACCATCCATCACAGGAGCTATTTCACCAACCATTGTGCCCCGACGCACCACCAAGCTGATTCCCCTTTATTCCCTCCTTTCTTTTTTTTTAAAGTGTTTTATTGTGAATTATATGATAGTGTACATGGGAGAACATTAGTTTTACATTC
>NW_006408865.1:1873568-1887461 GCF_000296735.1 Chrysochloris asiatica | reverse complement strand
TATTTCTTGTGGGTAAATACCAAGTAGAGGAATTGCTGGATCATAAGGTATTTCTATTTTCAACCTTCTGAGGAAACACCATATTTCTTTCCAGAGAGGTACTCCCTCCTTTTTTATCACTCCTTTCGCTGTTTCCCTTTTCTCATTTTTTACAAGCAGAAAAGTTGGATTCTCTTACTTCTGGCTTGGATTCAAATCATCCTCTGGGATCTGACCTTTAGTTCCATGCATTCACTCATCCAACCAAAATTTATTAAAAACCCATTTATCAAAGTAGAAGTAAAAATAATCATTTATTTTCATTTAGTGCTCATTTAGAGCTTTGTGTTCCTTCCACATATATCTCATTAAGTCTCTGTGATAAGTCTATAAGGCTGGTATTTCTAGAATCCCCATATTCCCTTTGAATATATACATACAGAATAATGTAACTCGCTTAGCTGCACAAAGCTGATATAACAGGACGACTTGTGTTTGCAAGTAACAAAAAACCCAATTTACAGTGGCTGAAACAATTACTTATTTTTCTCTTATAGCAATAAGGTATGTGGTAATTCATTACTATTGTTGGTTCCCTAGTTCAACATTGTCAGGGATCTGCCTGGCCTTTACCTTTAGGAGCACAAGATGTCCACAAATAAGAACAGAGAAAGAATTGTACCATCTACTTCTGTCCCTTTCAGCAGGAAGCCAGAGGATTTCCCAGAATTCCTCACAGCTTTCTACTTGCCTCTCATTGGCCAAGTCTGTGTCAAATGGCTGCCCCCAGCTGCAAGAGAGGTTGGAAATGTATGATTTAGTTTTTCTCTTTTCAGCCTCTGTAATGGAAGGCAAGGAGCCCTGGTGGTGCTGTAGAATAAAAGCTGGACTACAAACCTCAAGGTTAACAGTTCAAACTCACCAGCCTCTCTGTGGGAGAAAGGTGAAGCTTATGCTCCTGTAAAGTGTTCCAGCCTCAAAGACCCTACCTTGTGTCATTAGGAGGTGGAATTAACTCAATGGCAATGGAAGGCAGCAAGGCAAAAGGGATTATGGAATGTTTATTAGGTCAGCCACCGGGCAGCATATATGCTATAGGTGGTTGAAGCAGAAAGTGAAGCCAGAAGCTCGGTGCTCTCGAGGCACATCGCTAAGCACCAGTTAGTGTCAGTCAGTTCTGACTCACATCAACCCTGTAAAGGATTTCCGAGGAGCAGCTGGTGGGTTTGAACCACCAACCTTGCAGTTCAAACCAACTTTGCAATCTCGTGCTTCTCCTACAGCACCACACCAGTACTCCACAACAGTAGTGCTGGCTATTCCAAAAAGACATGTTGCAGCCGTTCAAGGAGCCGTTAAGTAAATAAGCACACAAATGTATCATTGCAAATCCCTATCAGAACTAAGACATAAAATATTACAAATAGCAAATATGATCTTCATGGACCCCTATAGCCAAATCTTATCTCTGAGAACAGAAGACTTCCACTGTGAGCTTTCTGAAGTCCTTAGCCCTATCGTTCTCTCTCTCTCTAACCTCTAATCTATTTTATTTTTATTTTATTATTATTAGGAAAAAAGACCTAGCAACATCCTCCTGAAAATTAGTCAGTGGAAATGTGATGGATCACAACAATCCAGGCTACAGCTGATGATGGGTATAGTGCAGGATTGTGCATGGGGTCTCCATGGGTGGGAAACCAACACAATGGACACTAATAGTACTGTTGTTGTTGTTGTTCATTTACATTGTCTTTTTCTGTCCTTTCCATTTTTTTTCTTCTTTTCTTTCCATTACTCTTCTTCTTTTACATTTTTATGCCCACACATTTCTTAGCATTTTTCTATATACTCCATCAGGAAGAGAAATTGGGCTTTGTCTTTATGAGTTCAATGCTTCTAAAATGTTAGGAAGAGCTCATACCTTGTAAAAATCACGGTTGGAAATTTTAGGCTCAATGAGTGCCCCTCTAGCCTCTCTCACATGGTGTACAGGGAGAACAGAATGAGGGGAGTTGTTACAAACTAGAGCCGCAGCAATTTCAGCCACAGCATGATGGCAGCCAACCCCAGCCATGTGACCTTGGGCAAGTCCAGCTCATCCACATGCCCTTTACCCGCGTGCCTGACGGGAAAGTGCCAGATTCATAGTACAGGGCCTACCATCTGCTTAGCAGTTAAGCTAGAGAAGACCACCCACTCACAGATTGGAATAACATCAATTTCTCCATTCCTCTTAGATCCCTGACACTTTATCTTTTAATGCATAATAAATCCTGATATAGTAATTAACCTTTGACTCAGCATTTGCATCTACTAAATGTTGGCATTTTATCACCTTTTGCCTTGTACCACAGCATCCTTTCCCAGAATAATTGCTATTTCTGTGCCCCATGATCCCAAAGTCTAATCTAATGTATGTAACATCTGTCACTACTACCAAAATGCAGCTGTCTTGGTCATGGGACACAGAATGGTCAGGGCACACTGTAACCATGTAAGCTAATTTGCTTCAAAAATGAAATTTATTATAGACTCCAGTTTGTGTCCCCATGGATTTATGCAAAGGTCAAGCTTCTGGTATAACCCACTGGCTGTGGTCTGCAGAGTTCTCTACTCATTTCACTAAAAGGATGAGTCGGTGGTGAATACAGATGAATTTCTGCAGTGTGCCTGGCTCGCTGGCTTTTACAGAAAATTACAGCTCCAGGTGCGCTGTATGTCTCAGCAGCCAACTCTTTAACTGTGATTCTAAATGCAGCCATGCGTTAGCTGGTGAGTGTTCGTTGGGAAGGGACTTCCCTCAAGTACTCAAGAGAAACTTTGTCTGTTGAAGATTGACAATTACTAGTTCTGTTATAAGCCTCAAAGAGATCATAACCACTAATTTCACTTCTGGGTTTGCTCATCTCAGCAATTAGAATTGAGCAATCTGCATGCATGAGGATGGTGCAGTAAAAGAAAAATCCACTAGGTGGTTCTGGTGTTCTTCTAACCAGGAGCAAATAGTGCTAAGAACACTTTGTGTTCCAAAGGCAAAGCAAAATAATGAAAGCAAAAATGTCTGGTTGTTGCTATTTGATATTTATCCGAGATTACATTAGAATAGATTAGTATATGCAGTGGTTGGTCAAGACAAGAATTGAGGGTTTTGTGTGTGTGTTGTTTTGTTTTAACATGGACGCATTGTTGTTGTTGTTAAGTGCCGTCGAATGGAAGCTATATATTTACCTTAGTTTTATGATTAATAAAACTTCTAATCTATGTAACTAATTTGTGCAATTTAAGTAAGCCTCTGAAACCCTATGCAGGGTCACTATGAGTCAGAGCCAACTCAACGGCACATAATGACAGATAGTTTATGTAGTTGTGCTCTTATGAAATATACCATTATTTTCTCACCACTCATTTGACAATATCCCATGCAAGCTTCCAAACAATGCCATGTGTTGTCTTTTATGTGCAATACGATTCTCATATTTGCTGTATTTTTTTTAGCCTTTTTAAAACATGGTCTGGGTTTAGAAATTCCTCCTTCTCAGAAAATCTTCACTTACATCTTTAGAATTAAAAAGAAAAAAAATCATCTCAGATTTTAATCCTCTGTTATATTTCCTTTTGATTCCTCCATTCCCAGTGGCTTTCTAGTTGATAGTTACCATTGTCATGAAATATCAGATGTCTTCTCCTAAAGCAGCCAGGGTGAATTCCCAAGGTGCCAGGTTAGTAGGCTGAGGCCCCAGGAGGACCAGAGATGGCTGTTTCCTTCCCACCCTCCACACTGGAAAAAAATGGCATGAGGGCAGGTCACACATAGACCACCAACAAAAATCCACTTACCCTTGAAAAGGTCCCAAACCAAAAGACGGGAAAGGCTATATTTAAGAGCATTATCAGAGGTAGTTGAAATAATTCTTTTTTTATTTTTTTTTTAAGTGCTTTTCATTTTAAGAAGGAAAAAGCTAAGGGGAAATAAAAAAGAAAGAAATATGGGCAGATGTAAAATGAATGCATACTCTGAAGAACTTTGAAAATAACCATTTTAATAAACAAACAAAAATTAGAGACATATCCATAATATGACTATATTAAAAACATTTAAATATCAAAAAACTGGCCAAAAAGAGAGTTATCTGAGATGGTGGGAACAGTTAACATTAAACATTTTCTAATTATTTATTGCTTGAGTGTTCCTTGGAGGCCAAGATGACCAAACTTCATCTCTCATACTTTGGACTTATTGTCAGAAGGGACCAGTCACTGGAGAAAGATATCATGTTTGGTAAGGTGGAGGGTCAGAGAAAAAGAGGAAGACCCCCAACGAGATGGACTGGCCAAGTGGCAGCATCGATGGACTCAAGCGTGGTAACGGTAGTGAGGTTGGCCCAGGATCAGGCAGTGTTTCCTTCTGCTGTGCATAAGGTCACTATGAGTCGGTACTGACTTGATGGCACCTAACAACAACAACAACACTATACTTCTCAAATGTTTAAATATCGTGACTTTATAACAAGATTGTAATTTTTAATATTTAGGTGTATTTTCTTGACAAGTCATAATTCTTGTTTCAAATAATTCACGTCTCTCAGAAATGTGAAAACTAAAAAGTAACAGGATCTACTTGCCTGCATTCTTCTACCTGCTCAATCCAAGCCCCCGAGAAACAGGTAACATCTGTTGATAATGCTATTAGTGCCATCAAGTTGGTTTTAACCCATCGCAACCCATTATAAGGTTTCCAAAGAGTGACTGGTGAGTTTGAATCAACAACCCTGTGGGTCAAACTGACCTTGCATTCCTGTGATTATCCTACAGTGCCATCCCAGGATTCTGCTACTAATAGCTTGGTATATGTCTTCCCTGGTGTGGTACTATGGGTTAACACACTGGACTGCAAAGTCAGTTTGAACCACAAGGTTAGCGGTTCAAGCTCACCATCTGCCCCTCCAAAACCCTATACGGGGTCACTATGGGTTGGAACCGACTCGATGGCACTTAACAACAACAAATCTATCTTTCCAAGGAGCCCTGGTGGCACAATTGGTAAAATACCCAGCTGCTAACTGAAAGGTCGGAGACTTGAACCCACCTAGCAGCTCAGCGGTAGAAAGACCTGGTGATCTGCTTCTGTAAAAACCACAGTCAAGAAAATCAAAGGAACGGCTCTTTCTAATCTGTCATATAAGGTTATTATAGGGTGAAATAGAATCAGCAGCATTCAACATATAGCTTTCCAAGAATTTTAAATGGATCTTAGTATATAGTCACATGTGATACAATTTTAGGATATTGTTGAATATATTTTGGAGTAGATTTTTAGTCTATTTTATTTTATTTTTTTAAATAGGAATGTTGTTGCTGTTAGGTGGCATCCAGTTGGTCTGACTCACAGTGACCCTATCGCAACAGAACGAAACACTACCTGGTCCTGAACCGGACTCACAACTGCTGTTATGCTCGAGTTCATTCCTATTATCATTGTATCCATCCATCTCATTGGGGGTCTTCCTCTTTTTTACTGACCCTCCACTGTACCAAGCATGATGTCCTTCTCCAGGGACTGATCCTTCCTGATAACATGTCCAAAGTACAAGAGACGAAGTCTCACCATCCTGGGTTCTAAGGAGTATTCTGGTTGTACTTCTTCCAACACAGAATTGTTTGTTGTTCTGGCAGTCCATGGTACTTTTAGTATTCCTCTCCAGCACCATAATTCAAATGCATCGATTCTTCTATGGTCTTCCTTATTCATTGTTCAATGCATATGAGACTATTGAAAATAACCACATCTTGGGTCAGGCTCACCTTAGTCCTCAAACTGACATTCAATAGGTCTTTTATAACAGGTTTGACTATTGCAATATGTCATTTGATTTCTTGACTGCTTCTTCCATGAGTGTTGATTGTGGATCCAAAGCAAAAGGAAATCTTTGACCACTTCAGTCTTTTCTGTGTTTATCATGATGTTATTTATTGATTCATTGAGAGAATATTTGCTTTCCTTACATTGAGGTGCAATTCACACTGAAGGCTGTTGTCTTTGATCCTTATCAGTAGGTATTTCAAGTTCTCTTGGCTTCCAGCAAACTAGGTTGTATAATATGCATATCACAGGTTGTTAATGAGTCTTCCTCCAATCCTGATGCCATTTTCTCAAGTTATTTGTGCAACATACAGTTTAAATAAGCATGGTGAAAGAATACAACTCTGACGTACACCTTTCCTGATTTTAAAACTTTAAGTATCTCCTTTGAACAACTTCCTCTTGATCTGTGCACAGGTTCTTCATGAGCACAATCAAATAATCTGTAATACCCATTCTTTGCAATGTTTTCCATAGTTTGTCATGGTTCACACTGTCAGAAGCCTTTGCATTGTTGAGTACAAGTAAGCCATTTGCTAGTTTTCTCTGTTTTCAGTCATGTTCCATCAGCAATGATATCCTTTTCTGAATCTGACAGTTCACTGTCAATGTACCATTGCACCATTTAAAAATTATCTTCAGCAAATTTTTATTTTCATGTGATATCAATAATATTTTTAATGTTTTCCGCATTTCTTGGTTCACATTTTTTGAATGGGTACAACTATGGATCTCTTCCAATAAGTTGGCCAACTAGCTGTCTTCCAAGTTTCTTGGCATAGATAAGTGAGTGCTTTATCTATGCCAAGAAATTGGCTATATCAGTTTTGTTGAAAAGATTTCAAATTTTATTCAGTCTGTTCCTAGTGTCTTGTTTGCTGCCAATGTCTTCAGTGCAGCTTGGACTTCTTCCTTCAGTACCATTGGTTCCTATGCATATGATACCACTTGAAATGGTTGAACATTGACCATTGCTTTTTGGTACAGTGACTGTGTATTCCTTCCATCTTCTTTTGATGATTTCTGCATCATACAATAGTAGGCTGATGGAGTCCTTCATTAGTGCAAGGCTTGAATTTGATCTTCATTTCTTTCAGCTTGAGAAATGCTGAGTGAGTTATTCTCTTTGGGTTTTATAACTCAAGGTCTTTGCACATTTCATTACAATACTTTAATTTGTCTTCTCAAGCTGCCCTTTGAAATTTTCTGTTCAGCTCTTTTATTTCATTTCTTCCATTAGTGAAATTCTTCTGAGATCAATTGTATTATTGAGATGCTCTCTAATCCAGGTGGGATATATTCAAGTTCTATTTTGGCTCACGTGGATTCCTTTTTAATTTTCTTCAGTTTTAGCCTGAACATGCATATAGATAGTAGATAGTCTATTCCACAGTCTTCCCCTGGCCTTCTTTTGACTGATGATATTGAGTTTTTCTACTGTATATTTCCACATATAGAATCATTTTGACTCCTGTATATTCCATCTGGTGAGGTCCATGTGTATAATCACATTTTATGTTATTGTTTTCTTTTTTTTCTTTTATGAAACAAAGGTATTTGCAATGAATAAGTCATTAGTCTTCCAAAATTCTATCATGCGATCGCCAGCATAATTTCTATCATGAAGGCTACATTTTCCAACTACTAATCCTTCCTCCTGGTTTAAATCAGGAAAGCTGTGTTCCAGGGTTGTATTATTTCACCATACTTACTTAGTCTGTATGCTGAGTAAATAATCCAAGTAGCTGGATTATATGAGGAAGAACTTGGCATCAGGATTGGAGGAAGACTCATTAAAATCTTCAGTAAGCAGATGAAACAACTTTGCTTGCTGGAAGCAAAGAGGACTTAAAATAATTACTGATGAAGATCAAGGACCATAGCCTTAAATATGGATTGTGCATCATTGTAAAGAAGACAAAAATCCTCACAACTGAACCAATAAATAGCATCATGATAAATAGAGAAAATATTGAAGTTGTCAAAGACTTCATTTTGCTTGGATCCACAATCAACACTCATGCAATCAGCAGCCAAGAAGTCAAAGGACATATTGCATTAGGTAAATCTTCTTCATAAGACCTCTTTAAAGTGTCCAAGAGCAAAGATATCAGTTGGAGGACTAAAGTTCACCTGACCCAAGCCATGGTATTTTCAGTGGCTTCATATGCATGTGAAAGTTGGACATTGAATAAGAAAGATGGTAGAAAAATTGATGTATATGTGTTATAGTGTTGGAGAAGAATACTGAAAGTACAATACATTGCCAGAAGAACAAACAAATCTGTGTTGGAAGAAGTAAAACCAGAATACTCTTTAAAATCTTGGATGGCAAGACTTTGTCTCTCATACTTGAGACATGTTTTCAGGAGGGACCAATATCTAGCGAAGGATCTCACACATAGTAAAGTGAAAGGTCAGGAAAAAGAAGAAGACCCCAATGAGATGGATTGGTACAGTGGCAGCAGCAGTGGACTCAAGTATAACAACAATTGTGAGGATGATTTAGGACCCTGAATTGTTTTGTTCTGTTGTGCATAGTATCACTGTCAGTCAGAACTAACTTGATGGACTCTAACAACAACATCTAGGATATTGATCTTTGTGTGTTTCATTTCATTTTTGCCAATTTCCAATTTTTCTAGATTCGTATTTCTTAACATTCCATGTTCTTATTATTAGTGGATTCTTGAAGCATTTCTCCTCTTTTTGAATTATGCCCCATCAGCAAATGAAGGTCCTGAAAGTTTTGTTCCATTCATGTCGTTATGGTCGACTCTACTTGACCGAGGCAGCTCTTCCCAAGTCAGATTTTGAGTACCTTCCAATCTGAGGGGCTCAGCTTTGGGCACTATATGTGATAATGTTCTGCTGTCATTCATAATGTTTTCATCCTCTGGTACTATATCTGACAGTGTTCCTTTGCTATTCATTAGGTTTTCAGTGGCCAAGCATTGAAAAGTAATCTGCCTCTCCTCCTTCCTAGTCTGTCTTAGTCTGGAAGCTCCACTGAAATCATGCTTAACCCTGCTGATATTACAAATATTAGTGGCATAGATTCCAGCTTCACAGCAACACACAAGCCACCACAGCATGACAACCAAATATTGTTGTGGTCCTTACATTTTGCATAATTAATTTTTATCAAATATCTGGTTAACTAGTTTATTTGTAACTCTACTAAAACTCTGACCAAAGCAGCCCAATATTAAAGCAGTATGGTAGGAAAAGAAACACTGCCTAGCAACCAAAATATCACAAGGTTCTCAAACACTGTGAAGAGCTTGTGTCTCTCACGAAATATTTCTAAACTTTCCCTTTCTGAATCAGTCTCGTGAAAGCCTCCTGGAAGAGCTGGGGAGGGAAAATGAGTGGGTGGATTCTTTTTAGTGGATCTAATGAATCCTGGTGTGGATCTAAGGTGTGGCACTCCAGGATAAGCACTGGACTGCAAACCATACGATTGGTGATTCAAATCTACCAGCCGCTGCTCAGAAATCCTATACAGGATTGCTGATTCAGAATTGACTCAATGGCACTTAACAACAATGTAAACAAGGTCTGGAGATACTCAAATCCTAACACTTTTTGTCATGCCGTATACATCAGAGTGAACATTTGAATTGTGTACATTAATCAGAGATGCTGAAAGCTCTGCGAAGGCAGTAAGTCACCTCTCAGATGCAGGGAATGATAATGACAATAACTAGTCAATGTTTCTTCCCGTTGACGTCAGGACCCTAACACCTTGTTATGTCATCACCGTTCTGTAGAATTTAAAAATACTAGGTTCCATTGTCTCATTTTTATCTTTGAAAAGCTGTTCCTTGCATTAATTTTGAAATGATAGTTATATTACTGAATCTTTTTGAGTGAAAGTTTAATCTTGTATTTACAGTAGATGGAGTCTTCAAAGTTTTCTGATCACCAATTCTTTTTGGTAAAGCTGTGTGTTGTTTTATATCTAAGGCCCCTTACATAAATGATTCAGTCTACTACTTGCTGTTGTTGTTGTTAAGTGCCATCGAGTCAGTCCTGACCCATAGCAACCCTGCATAAGGTTTCTGAGGAGTGGCTGGTAAGCTTGAACTGCTGACACTGTGATTCAAACGACTTTGCAGTCCAGCACTTAACCCACAGCGCCACACCAGGACTACAGAGTCTACTACAAAGTCTCTTAAACGCTAAGACGCATCAGAATCTTCTGACGCAGAATGCTGGACTCCATCCCCAAAGTTTCTCATTGAGGTTGGCTTAATCCCAAAACTTGATCTTCTAACAAGTTCATAGGTGATATTGATGCTACTACTGCCACACTTTGAGCTTCTTAGATTTGTAGACTTACAGTTCTCATCAAGGTTGAAAATTTTTCATTCATTATGTCAACATTTTTTTTCCTGTTCCCATCTCTCTTCTATCACTTGAAGTTTCCAGTTACACACATATTTGTTGTTGTTAAGTACCATTGAGTCATTTCCAACTCATAGCAACCCACAACCCATATATTGTTGTTGTTAAGTGCCGTCAAGTCAGTTCTGACCCATAGCAACCTTGTATAGGGTTTCCGAGGAGCAGCTGGTGAGCTTGAACCACCAACCTTGTAGTTCAAACCGACTTTGCAGTTCAGCATATTAACCCATGGCACCATACTAGGACTCCCATATATTGTTGTTGTTTTGTTATTAAGTGCCGTAATTGGCTCAAAGGTCACTGATTCTCTGTTCACTTTCTTTTTCCCCATCTATTTTGGTTCTTTTTGTTTCATTGGTATTTGTATTGTTATACCTTTAAGTTGCTAATCTTTTCTTTGGCAATGTCTACTCTGCCAAATGTCTTGGTTCTTAGGCTGGATTCTCTAGAGAAGAAAAACTAGTAAAGTATATTTATAGAGAGAGAAGGAGAGAAAGATTAATTTCTCTCTAGGAAATGGCTCACGTTGCTGTAGAGGATGGCAGGTCCCAGGTGTCAGACATCAGGCTGGAGGATTCTCATGACTCATGGTTTCAGGGACTGACAAATCCAAGATCAGTAGGTCACACAGACAAGAGTGCTGGCTCACTGGCTGTGGAGGCAGACAAATGCAATAAGCAGATAAGACTGCAGAGGCTGGTGAGTCCCAAGTATCAGATGTCAGATGGTGATGCAGGAGCAAGTAGGAAGCTTTCCCAGAATATCCATTTATAAACATATGGTATAGGTCACATCCCTAATGAGACTCCATATAACTGATTGGCTGATCACATCAGATCTCATCACATCATGAAGGATGACAATATCATTACATAATGCCAATTACATCATTACATAACTGCCAAACTACATCATTACATAATAGCCAAACCACTAAGAATCATGGTTCAATCAGTTGACACACACATTAATCATCACAACATTGTATTTCAAGACTGATCTTGAGATGTTCTCTTTGATGATGAATGTGATGCCATTCCTCTTCAATTTGCCATTCCCAGCATAGTCAACCATGTGATTGTCAGATTCAAAATGGCCAATACCAGTCCATTTCAGCTGAACTCTCTAATATCCTAGGATATCAATATTTATGTGCTCCATTTCATTTTTGACAATTTTCCTAGATCCATACTTCAGATGTTCTACGTTCCAATTTATTAATGAATGTTTACAGCTGTTTTTCTTCATTTTGAGTTGTGCTCCATCAGCAAAATGAGGTCCCAGAAGACTTTATACTCCATTAACATCATCATAGTCAACTCTACTCTGAGCCGGCAACTCTTTTCCAGTCATATTTTGAGTGCCTTCCAACTGAAGGGACTCATCTTCTGGCACTATATCCGACAATATTCTGGAGCTCTTCATTCTTTTTCTATATTCAGTATTCTGGTGATGACAGTGGTCCACTGGTATTCATAAGGTTTTCAGTGGCTAAACATTGAAAAGTAGTCCGCCTCGCCTTCTTCCTAGTGTGTCTTCATTTGGAAGCTCAGCTGAAACCTGTTCACCATGGGTGACCTTGCTAGTATTTTAAACACCAGTGGCTTAGCATCCAGAATCACAGCAACAAGCAAGCCAAGACAGTACAACACAGTGACAGATGAGTGGTTGGCATACATATTACAAAAGCACTGTTAAAACAGAAGGTCAGTGTGTGAAAGTAAAATATGAATGTTTTAATTATGATGTAATATTTAATAAATTAGCTTCATATAAAAATTACTTCACAGTTGAAAACCACTATTATTTTTAGTGCATAAAGTATAATTATAACTTAATTCATTTAAGCCCTGGATTGCTAAATGTAAGGTTGGTGATTCAAACCTACCACCTTCTCAGAAAACTTACACAGGGTTGCTATGAGTTGGACCTGATTCATTGGCACTTAACAACAACACTGTCATTTCCGATAACATTCGTATGAAGAGGATTAAAATGAATGTGCTAGACCTCCATTAGGAAGATTAAATAGCATGTTGTATATAGTTGGTAATGTATTTCTCAGGACAAATTAATGAAGTGGAATTACTGTTAAGCGGAGTCCAAGGTAGTCTATAATTCATAGCTTTATCCTGCACAAATTCATCTCTTTACTTTCAGCACTTAGCCAAACAAATGACTTCTTAATTACCAAAATATATCATAAATGAAGAAAAAATCTTTTCTAGAGCTCACAGTTTCATTGGAGTATTTTAAATAGCCACTTGTGTTGATGTGCTCGTAAAGAAACATAGAGTTCATTCTATTAGGTTCTAAGCAGCAAAAAAAAAAAATTAAGCATGTGATGGGCTGCTGCTGCTGTTATGTGGGGTGGAGTCAGTTCTTGCTTAGAGACCCCATTGGAATGAAACACTTCAAAGCCCTTGTGAGAACCTAATCAGAGAATGCAGCCAGGCTCATCTGAACTTCTGACCTACAGAACTGTGATATAATACATGGGTGTTTTTAAGGCTGCAGAATTTATGAGGATTTGCTGTGCAGCAATAGAAGAGTAACACAGATATTGGTGCCTGGAAGTGGGGTGGATGCTACTGTAACAAATACCTGAAAATGTAGAGGTGGACTTAGAATCTGACAGTGAGCAGAGGCTGAAAGAATTTTGAGGATCATAATAGAAAAAGCCTAGATTGCCCTGAACCGATTGTTTAAAAAGCTACTTCTGGAAGCTTCCTCAGAAGGAAGCATTATGAAGAAATAGTAAAGTGCCTTAGAGAAAACCTCAGTCAACATGAACAAACTATTGGTAGAAATCTGGACTTAAAAGCACTGCTGCTCAAGACTCAGAAGGAAGTGAGGGACATATTATTGGAAACTGGAAGAAGTGAGATCTTTTTTATATAGTTGTCAAATACAAAGTTGAGTCCTTCAGTTATGTAGAAAGCAGATCTTGTGTAAATTTTTTGTAAACTTGAATATATAGCTAAAGATATTTCCAAAAAGTGTTGAAGACGTTCCCTGGTTTCTTTTTATTGCTTACATTAGAATGTAAGAGGGGGGGAAATGAACTGCTCAACAAAAAGTTATCAGGACTTTTGAAAAGTCTTAGCCTGTCCAGATGACTTAAAGGGCTGCTGAAAGCATCGTGTAGCCAAAAGGCTGAGTATGTACTGTATAGTTCTTTGTTGAAATCTCAGAAAGATCAAAAGGCCAGGGTAATTAACCCTACACAAAACCTTCAAGGAGATTTAGGATGTTCCTCATAAACTTCAATCAAACCAGAAGACTAACAGGAAGTAAAAAAAATACATATGCAATTATCAACCATCTCAGCAGAAGCCAAAAATATATATATGCAATTATCTCAAAAAACATTTGTGATGTGGCTTCTGTATAATAGAGTGAATCCCTGTGACAGAGGAAATCCTTAAAGTTCTTGATACTGAAACCAAATTTGGATTAAAGAGAGAAGTACAAAATGAAAAGAGGTGCTTTGTTGTTGTTACGTGCCATCGAGTCTGTATCAACTCATAGCGACCCTGTGCACAACAGAACGAAACACTGTCCAATCCTGGCCTAACCTCACAATTGTTGCCATGCTTGAGCCCAATGATGCTGCCACTTTGCCAACCCATCTCGATGGG
>NW_006408865.1:1872981-1873468 GCF_000296735.1 Chrysochloris asiatica | reverse complement strand
GTCATTGTCTCTGCCTCCATCTCGGTCATCACTGCTTCTCTGGGTAGGGTCCTGCTTTCGGCTCTTCTCCATTGATGGTCCTAGGGACCTCCGCTCCTAGACTGAAAAGTTATTCCCTCCCCTCCTTGCTATAAAATGTCTACCTTTACATTTCCAACCTTCCACAATCAGTCCTGATAACAATTATTCACTATTGTATCACAAGAGACCCAACTGCATTTCATTTCATCAGCTCCGCCTAGGCAGATTGGATACTACTCACTGGAGATTCTGCCTTCCTCGAGTCCCCCTGGCTCTAGGGTCCCTCTTGAAAGCTTGTAGGCCAGTCACTTCTTGCCTTTGTAGCCCCCTCTCCCCATTTTGGGTAGCCAATGTCCAAGTTGCCCATCCCGGTCTACTCTGTGTGTGGAGGGGGTGGGAATGATTCTTGTTGTAAGAATTTGTTCCCTCTTTTGAGCTACTGCTTCCATAGGTGTAGGTCAAGTTC
>NW_006408865.1:1862934-1869410 GCF_000296735.1 Chrysochloris asiatica | reverse complement strand
CCATTTCAGCTCACTAATGCCTAAGATATTGATGTTTATGCATTCCATTTCATTTTTTGACAACTTCCAATTTTCCCAGATTCATACTTCATACATTCCATGTTCCGATTTTCAATGGATGTTTACAGCTGTGTCTCTTCATTTTGAGTTGTGCCCCCATCAGAAAATGAAGTTCCCACAGGCTCTTCTCCCATGGGCTTTACTCCCTTCGTGTCGTCATGGTCACCTCTACTTTGAGGAGGCAGCTCTTTCCCAGTCACATTTTGAGTGCCTTCCAACCTGAAGGGCTCATTTTCCAGCACTATATCTGACAGTGTTTCTCTGCTATTCATAAGGTTTTCACTGACTAAATATTCGGAAGTAGTTCGTCACTCTTTCTTCCTAGTCTGTCTTCATCTGAAAGCTCATCTGAAACCTATCAACCATGTGTGACCCTGCTGGTATTTAAAATACAGGTGGCATAGCTTTCAGAATCACAGCAACTCACAAGGCACCACAGTATGACAAACTGACAGACAAGTGGTGGCCATTTGGTTTTAACTTCTCATGATTATGTCACATTATATGACAAATGACAGATTATCTGTGGGAATCTAATCTAATTATATGATCCCTTTACAAGCTGAGTTGTTTTCTCCCACTCTGAAAGATTCAAAGTATAACAGGAATGCAAAGTAAAGGACATTTTCCATTGCTGAGTGGAGGGAGCCATAAGACACGGATCTGAACTTGAACCCTATGAGCCAGCAGTCAGCAAGAAATTTGAGAATTCAGTCCAACAACTGTAAATACCTAAATTTTGTTGACTGTATGACCTTGAAAGTTAATTCTTCCAGAGTCTCCAGGCAAGAGCCCATCCAATGCCTTGATATCAGATTTTTGAGACCTTAAGCATAAGACCAATCCATTTTGTATAAACTACTGACCTATATAACTATGATATACTCGTGCTGTTTTAAGCTACTAAGTGGATAGCAATTTGTTATTCAGAAACTAATACAGATGCAGAACAAGAATATTTATATACAGTTGATAACAGTATAAATATAACCACTTTAGAAAACAATTTGCCTTTATACATTAAAATGAAAATGTGACTATCTTATGAAACTGTAATTCAATGCTTATGTATATACCTTGGAGTAAGTCTTGCTCATGTGTACAAGGAATTTACATAGCAATATAAAGCTGCCATTTTCATAACAGTATAAAGCTGAAACTTCAAGGTCTATCAACAGCACAATAGATAGATGGTATATGTTCATGTAATGGAATCCCATGCAACATTGAAAATTAAACTAAAATCACAAATGCAGTATGAATGAATGAATCTCAGGAACAAAATGTGGAGCAAAAATTGCAAATGAATATATGCAGATGATTCCATTTATATTAAGTTCTTAATTTAAAAAACATGCAAGCCTAACAATATGTACCAGGGGACTTCAAATAATTTGTGAAAAAATTTCATTGTCTTTTAATTCCATTTTCCAAGAAGTTTTTGAAGCCTACTTATATTGAGGGAGGCAAACATAAGGGATTAACTTATCCAAAACAAAGGATGGTGAAAACAAAATTCAGGCGAGTAGCTCCCTCTGAGATGCAGAGGCGGAAATGGGATGAGGAAATGGCATAAGAACAACATCAGAGATAATGATAATGTTATATTTTCTTACACTGCTGGTGGGTACACAAATGATGACTGTATTGGGTTTTTATCCTTGCTACTCAGAAAAATAGCCTGTAGACCAAAAGCATCGACATCACCTGGGACTTTGTTATAAGTGAAGAAAAAGGCTCTATGCAGCCTTACTAAATGAGAGTCTGCATTTTAAGAAGGTCCTAGATGACTATATGGATCCTGGTGTGGCAATGTAAGATAAGCACTGGACCATAAGGGTGGTTTGAACCACAAGATCAGTGGTTCAAACCCACTAGGTGCTCCTTGGAAACTCTATATAGGGTCACCATGAGTTGGAACTGACTCTACAGCACTTAACAACAACAGACTATACACATGGACCCACCAGATAGAGTACACAGAAATCAAATTGACTACATCTGTGGAAAGAAATGATGAAAAAGCTCCATGTCATTAGCCAAAATGAAATGAGGGACAGACTGTGGAACACACCATCAATTGTACATATACAAATTCAGGCTGAAGCTGAAGTAAATGGAAAAAAAAAGTCCACAAGAATCAAAATATGACCTTGAATATATTCCACCTGAATTTAGAGATCATCTGAAGAACAGATTTGATGCATTAGACACTAAAGACTGAAGACCAGAAGAGTTGTGGGAATGGCATCAAAAACATCATACAGGAGGAAAGCAAATGCTCATTAAGAAGACAAAAAATAAGGAAAAGACCGAAATCGATGTCCGAAGAAATTCAGAAACTTGCTCTCCGGCTCTCTAAATGGAAGAAATGAAGAGGTTAAAAGACTGAACAGAAAATTTCAAAGAGAAGCTCAAGAATACAAGGACAGCTATTATACTGAAATGTGCGTAGAAAACACTCTCAGCATTTCTCAAGCTGAAAGAACTAAAGAAAAATGTTCAAACCTTGACTTGAAATACTGAAGGACTTGATGGGCAAAGTATTGTGTGATGCAAAAAACATTTTAAAAAAAGAAAAGATGTAAGGAATCCACAGTCACAGTACAAAAATAGTCGGTATTCCACCATTCCAAGAGGTAGCATATGATCAAGAGCCAATGGTACTGAACGAAGAAATCCTAGATGCACTGAAGGCATTGGCAAAGAACTAGGCTCCAGGAAATGATGGAAGTCAAACTGAAATCTTTCAGTGAACTGATGAAACATTGGAGGCACTCATTCATTGATACCAATAAATTTGAAAGACAGTTACCTGGCCAACTGATTGGAAGAGAACTGTAATTGTGCCCATTGCAGAGAGAGGTGACCCAATGCAATGTGTAAATCATCAGACAATATCATTAATATTACATGCAAGCAAAATTTTGTTAAAGATAATGAAAAATGGCTGCAACAGTACATTGACAGGGAACTGCCAGACATTCAAGCTGGATTCAGATGAAGATGTGGAATGAGGCTATCATTACTGATGTCAGAATACCAGAAAGATGTTTACCTGTGCTTTATTGAGTACTTATAGGCTTTTGACTCTGTGGATCATGGAGAACATTGCAGAGAATGAGGATTCTGGAACACTTACTTGTGCTCATGAGGAACCTGTACATAGACCAAAAGGCAATCATTCAAACAAAAAAAGGGGCACAAAATTGTTTAAAATCAGGAAAGGTGTGTGCCAGAGTTGTATTCTTTCACCATGCTTATTCAATCTGTATGCTGGGCAAATAAGGGAGAAACTGGATTATATGAAGAAGAATGTGACATCAGGATTGGAGGAAGAATCATTAACAGCCTGCGATAAGCAGATGATACAACTTTTCTTGCTGAAAGCAAAGAGGACATAGTGTAAAGAAAACAAAACTCCTTACCATTGTACCATTAAGTAACATCATGATAAATGACATGCCAAAGATTTCATTTTGTTTGGATCCACTATCAACCTGGACAATGAAAAAGGAAGGCCATAAAAGAATTGATGCGTTGGAGTTATGGTATTGGAGAAAACTATTAAAATACCATGAAATGCCAGAACAAACAAACTGATGTTGGAAGAAGTAAAATCGGAATGTTCCTTGGAATCCAGGATGATGAGACTTCAGATGTATTAATCAGGAGAAACCTGTCCTGGAAGACATCATACTTGGTAAAGTCTCAACTTTATCAAATGGAAAAAAAGAGGAATATCCTCAACAAGGCAAATTTGCACAGTCGCATAAGCAATGGGTTCAGCATAACAACTACTGTGAGGATGTTGTAGGATCAGGCAGTGTTTGGTTGTGTTATTCATAGAGCTGCTGTGAGTAGGAACTGACTTGACTACACTTAACCACAACAACAAAGTCCAAAGTATATTAAATATTCTTAACCTAAAACACAGTTCAAATACAATAATTCTTCTGCCTTCCTTTTTTGGATGTACACTATAAAAAATGATAAGGGAAGATAATTTAAAATAATAATAAAAACACAATAATAGAAACTCAAATCTACTATATTAGCAATATATAGGCAGTATAAGTCCTGGTATGGCAGGCACTGTGGGTTAATGTGCTAGACAGCAAGATCAGTTTGAACCACAGGGTCAGCGGTTCGAGCTCACCAACCACTTCTTGAAAACCTTATATAGATAGGGTCACTAGAGTCAGAAGTGACTCAACGTCATTTAACAACAACAACAAATATATGTGCACTAAACTATTTTTCCTCATTTAAAAAAAAGTGTTTTGAATTATACTTTCATTTGAAAAAGTATACTTTACTTATTAAGATAGAAATAGTAATCATGAAACATGTTTTTTAAACATGCACAAAATAAATGTTACACCAACAGCACAGAGAACAGGGGTGAAAGAACTGGAAGTACGCTGCTGTAATCATTAAAACTATGTTACACATTGAGTGGTATATTATTTAAAGATAGACTTTAATAAGTTCAAAATACATGCTGTAAACCTTATGGTAACTTATAGTTAAATGAATAAATAAAACAAAGAGGTATAGCTAATAACTGAGTTGTTGTTAAGTGCAGTTGAGTTGCTTCTGACTCATAGCAAACCTGTATAGGGTTTCCAAGGTAGGACTGGTGAGTTTGAACCACCAACCCTGTGGTACAAACTGACCTTGCAGTCCAGTGCTTTATTTTACAATGCCACACCAGGATTATCTGAAATAGTAGGGATAAAATGGAATAATTAAAGAAAATTTAGGATACTAATAGAAATTGATACAAGAATAGTTGAGACAAGTAAAAAACAAATAGTAAGATTTTAAACACCTCTATTAATAACTTTAAATATAAATTTAAATATAAATTAAAAGGCAAAGATAAATTGGATTAAAGAAATTTAAAAACAACATTTAACTGTATATTGTTGATGAAAAAAATCAACATTAAACATAAAGATGTAGATAAGTTAGAATTAATTGAACTATCCTTTTCCTGGTAGGGGTATTTAAGCTCTTGATAAATATTTTATCTCTCTCACATATTCCATAATGCAACCTAGATTGATAAGCCCATCAGTTACACTAATTCTTTTGAGTATTATTGAATCTACACCAGTCTCAACATCACTAGTCACCAAGTTCTTTCATGCTACTAAAAATCTCTACTAACCATATACGTAAATGAGATATAAACTTTTATTTCAGGTCACTGAATTTTATTTTGGAAAATTAGAAGTTAGAGTGACATAGCACTTTATTTCTATATTTAGTTCTCCAGGATCTACAAACCAAGACTGTAGGACAGGACCGAAACCTTTATGAGTAATGTCCTTATAAAAAGTGAAGGGGCACAGAGTCAGAGAGAGGAAAGGCATCTTAGAGATGTGAAAGAAAGTGAACTAGAATCTGAAAGAGACAAAAAAGAATCTTTCCCTCGAGACTTCAGAGGGAGCATGGCTAGGTAGACATGTCCATTTGGATTTGGGGCCTTCAGAATTCTGAGACAATTTCTGTTTTTCTATTTTTTAAAAGTTGGTATCTGTCATAGAAGTAAGAGAGTCTTCTATTCTTCCGTGATAACCATTTTTGGCATTTCATATAATGACCTCACTCATTACAGGCCTTCATCTTTCTGTTTCATTTCTACTTGGGAAATCAGAGTTTGGTGATCTCATAGAGTTTTCCTTACAATATGTGGCTTTTAGACATGTTGAAAATGAAGCTTGCATTTCCATGCTTATATGTGAATGGATTAATAGTTTCTGTTTTTCATAACTAAGTTTAAGGTCTATAGCATCTTTGTCTGTAGAATATGCTAATCAAATATCACAAAATGGCGCTGACTTCTGTAGAAAGTAACTCTGCCAAGAATGCGGTGTTCTATCTTTGCAATGATATGCAAATTCCTCAGAAGATTAAACTAGACATTCTTAATAAAATATTTTACATTTAGGACATAGAAAGCATAATAAGAATATTATCTAAGCTGCTGGAATTTTCAAGTATTTATAAATGGATATTTTTCACTCACTTTAAACCTTTTCCTCTTGGAATTTTCTTTTAAAATAGTGAATACTAGAATAGTCATGCTGGGTCCAGTGATGCTGTCTTTTACTTACATTAAAGTGCGCCTGACCCAAGCCATGGTATTTTCAATAACCTCATATGCATGCAAAAGGCGGAGAGTGAATAAGGAAGACCGTAGAAGAATTGATGCCTTTGAATCATGGTGTTGGAGGAGAATACTAAAAGTGCCTTGGGCTGCCAAAAGAACCAATAGATCTGTTTTGGAAGAAGTGCAGCCAGAGTGCTCCTTAGAGGCCAAGTTGGCCAAACTTCGTCTCTCATACTTTGGACATATTGTCAGGAGGGACCCGTCGCTGGAGAAGGATATCATGTTTGGTAAGATG
>NW_006408865.1:1862088-1862834 GCF_000296735.1 Chrysochloris asiatica | reverse complement strand
TATTGCAGGTTGTTAATGAGTCTTTCTCCAATCCTGATGCTGCATTTTTCTTCATAGAACCCAGCTTCTTGGATTATTTGCTCAGCATACAGGTTGAATAAGTATGGTGAAAGAATACAACCTTATCACACACCTTTTTAAATTTGGAACCATTCAGTGTTCCCATGTTCTGTTTGAACAACTCCTTCTTGGTCCAGGTACAGATTCCTCATGAGCACAATTAAGTGTTCCAGAATATATATACTTCACAATGTTTCCCATAGCTTGTCATGACCAACACAATCAAAAGCCTTTGCATAGTCAATAAAGCACAGGTAAACATCTTTCTGATATTCTCTGCTTTCAACCAAGATCCATCAGACATAAGCAATGATATCCCTCATTCCATGGCCTCTTCTGAACCCGGCTTGAACCTCTGGAAGTTCTCCGTCAATGTATGATTGTAGCCATTTCTGTATTACCTTTAGCAAAACTTTACTCACATGAGATTATCAAAGAAATTGTCTGATGATTTCCACACTCCTTTGGGTCACCTCTCTTTGGAATGTGCACACATATGGATCTGTTCCAATCAGTCAGCCAGATAGTTGTCTTCCAAATTTCTTGGCAGAGATGAGTGAGTGCCTCCTGTGCCGCCTCACTTTCTTGAAAGATTTTCAATTTTCATTCCATCAATACCTGGTGCCTTGTTCTTTGCCAATTCCTTCAATGCACCTTGGACTTCCTCTTTCAGTATCATTGGCTCT
>NW_006408865.1:1858042-1858721 GCF_000296735.1 Chrysochloris asiatica | reverse complement strand
TATGATGAAAGAACACAACCCTGTCGCACACCTTTCCCAATAGCAGCCCTGAATAGTGATTCTGAGGAACTGCTGGTTAGCTTGAACCTTCTCTTCTTACAGCAATCAGTAATATAGATGGTTGTGTCTCCCATTAGCATATCTTTCCACTGTGTGGATCATGACAAGCTACAGATAACATTGAGAAGAATGGGTATTCCAGAAAACTTACTCATGCTCATGAGGAACCTGTATATCGACCAAGAGGCAGCCATTGGAACAGAATAGGGGACACTGCATGGTTTTAAAGCAGGAAAAGTGTGCCAGGTGTATTCTTTTACCATACTTAGTCAATCTGTATTCTGAGCAAATAATCCAAAAATCTATATTATATAATTCAGACTGTGCCAACAGGACTAAGGAAGACTCATTAATAACCGGTGATATACAGAAAACCAAAAAGGAAGAACACGCTCATTGTACCAAAAGGAAATGGTTGATGTTCAACCATTTCAAGAGGTAGCATATGATCAAGAGCCAATGGTGCTGAAGGAGAAAGTCCAAGATGCTTTGAAAGAATTGGCAAAGAACAAGGCTCCAGGAAATGATGGAATAAAAATAGAAATCTTTCAAGAAAGTGAGGCGGCACTGGAGGCACTCACTCATCTCTGCCAAGAAATTTGGAAGACAACTATCTGGC
>NW_006408865.1:1841861-1857306 GCF_000296735.1 Chrysochloris asiatica | reverse complement strand
GATCAACTATCAACACTCATGGAAGCAGCAGTCAAGAAATCAAACGACATATTGCATTAGGCAAATCTGCTGCACAAGAACTTTTTAAAGTGTTGAAGAACAAAGATGTCAGTTTGAGGACTAAGGTATGCCTGACCCAAATCATGCTATTTTCAATAACCTCATATGCATGTGAAAGTTGGACAGTGAATAAGTAAGACCATAGAAGAATTGATGCTTTTGAGCTATGGTGTTTGAGGAGACTTGTAAGTGTCATGGGCTGCCCATAGAACAAACACGTCTGTGCTGGAAGAAGCACAGCCAGAGTGCTCCTTGGAGGCCAGGATGGCCAAACTTTGTCTCTCATACTTTGGACATACTGTCAGGAGGGACAAGTCTCTGGAAAAGGATATCATGCTTGGTAGGGTCGGAGAAAAAGAGGAAGAACCCCAGCAAGATGGATTGACAAAGTGGCAGCATCAATGGGCTCAAGCGTGGCAACAGTAGTGAGGTTGGCCCAGGATTTATGCTGTGCATAAAGTCACTATGAGTTGGTATGGTCTCGGCACCTAACAACAACAACATCATGCAGATACTGCTTTGCTTGCTGAAAGCAAAGGTGACTTAAAATAATTACTGATGAAGGTCAAAGGCCACAACTTCAATGTAAAGAAAACAAAAATCCTCACCATTGAACCAATAAATGGTATCATGATAGAGAAAAGATTGAAGTTGTCAAAAACTTCATTTTGCCTGGATCCACTATCAACACTCATAGAAGCAGCAGTCAAGAAATCAAACAAAGTATTACAATGGACAGATGTGCTGCACAAGACCTCTTTAAAGTATACAAGAGTAAAGATGCCAGTTTGAAGACTAAGGTGTACCTTACCCAAACCATGGTATTTTCAATAGCCTCATATGCATGTGAAAGTTGGACACTGAATAAGGATTGTTGGAGGAGGGTATTAAAAGTACCATGGATTGCCCAAAGAACAAAAAACTTGCCTTGGTGGAGTTGAGGCTAGAATGCTCCATAGAAGCATTAAGACTTCATCTCTCATACTTGAGACATATTATCAAAAGGTACCAGGCCCCCTAGAAAGACATAATGCTTTGTAAAGTAGAAGGTCAGTACAAACAATAAGCCCCCAATGAGGTGGATTAGCACAGTGGCAGAAGCAGTTAGCTCAAGAGTAACAATGACTGTGAGGATGGTGCAGGACCTGGCAATGTTGTTTTTATTGCGCAGAGGGTCATTGTGAGTTTGAACTGACTCGATGGCACCTAAAAACAAACATTACTTTCATATGTTCTGGTGGTATAGGAGATTATACATTGGACTATTAACCACAAGGTGAGAAGTTCAAATCTACCAGTTGCTCCATGGGGAAAAGAGGAGGCTTTCTACTCCTGTAAAGTTTTATAGCCTCAGAAACCCTATGTAGGGTCCCTGAGTCACAATTGAATCAATGGCAGTGGGGTGGGATTGGGGAAAACCAAAATATTTGTGTGACTCACTTTATAGTAATTATCTGGAACCAAACCTGCAATAGCTTCAAGGTATGCCTATAATCCACAGTGCAGGAGCTTTGGTGGCACAGTGGTTAAAGTGTTTGGCTGATAACCGAAGGTCAGCAGTTTGAAGCCTCCAGCTGCTCTGAGGGAAAAAGTTGCACCTGTCTGTTTCAATTAAGATTGTTGTTGTTATTGTTACTGAGTGCCATTGTGTCAATTCCGAACCATAACAGCCCTGTATAGGGTTTCCTAGGAGTGGCTGGTGAACTTGAACTGTCAAACTTACAGTTCAAACCAACTTTGCAGCCCAGCACATTTACCCACAGTGCCACACCTGGACTGGAAATCAGATGGGGCAGGAAAGCCTATGTCCTATAGGGTTTCCAGGAGTTAGAATTAATTCAATGACAACAAGTTTGGTTTAAGTAGGGGAAAAAAAATTATATATATATACCAAGTCACTGGTAAAACAAAAAATTGTGTGAACTCACTTTATTGATATATTCATTTTATTGTAGTGGCCTATAAGAAAACCCCCAATATTTCTGAGCTATATCTAGAGTATGATCTGAATCTAACCTCCTTGAGTCTATCAAATCCATTTCCTTCTTTTTTCTTGTATCAGCTTCAGTTGAGTCAATTCCAGTTCATGGTGACCCGATGTGTGTCACAGTACAATTTTGTTCCATTGGGTTTTGTCTATTTTTAGTTTTTTAACTTTTTATGTGAACTGAGTGAAGTTGACAGAGAAGATAGATCATCAGCTGTACATTAACAAATCATATACTTTAATTAATCTCAATAATTGTAATCCCCTCCATGGAACAACAGTTTTCCCACTTCTCCCTGTGGTTCTTATTTCTATTCCACCATCCTTCCTAACCCTTCTCAACTTTGTCCCTTGAATGAACAGCCTCAGAAACCCTGTACAGGGTTACTATGAGTCAGAACTGACTCCATGGCACACCACCACCATATACCTATCTACAGCTTGGTTGAAAGTTGGGCCATGAGGCTGAGTTCTGTTCCAGCCCTGAAGGGCAGTCAAGGGCCATAGTCTTGAGTTCCTCCAGTTTATTTCTGACCCATAAGCCTGGTCTGTTTTTCTAATTTGCTCCATAGGATACTCAATGGCTGAGATTTAGAAACAGATCACCAGGCCTGTCTTCTGAGATATCTCTGGGTGGATTCAAACTGTCAACCTTTCAGTTAGTAGCAGAGTGTATTAACTGTACTACACAGAGACTCCTTTTTCTTAATAGCCACAATTATTTTTCACTTCATGGACTAATATATGCTCTTTTAAAAATGCATTTGTTGTTGTTAGGTGCCATCAAGTTGACCCTATGTACAACAGACTGAAACACTGCCCAGTTCTGTGCCATCCTCACAGTGTTGTTACGGGTGAGCCCGTTGCTGCTGCTGCCACTGTGCCAATCCATCTCTTTGGGGGTCTCCCTCTTTTTCTGTGATTCTAAACTTTAGCAAGCATGATGTCCTTCTCCAGGGACTGGTCCCTCCTAACAATATGTCCCAAGCATGAGAGATGACGTCTGGCCATCCTGGCTTCTAAGGAGCATTCTGGCTGTACTGTTTCCAACACAGATTTGTTTGTTCTTCTGACATTTACCCTTCATTTATTTGTATTAAAGGCCATTGTCAATGACATGCTTTGGAAGCTGTGTAGGTTAGTAAGTTTGACCCTGAAGTGCATACATTTTGGTGAAGAAATAAAGTTTCCCTATCATGTAGTTCATGCCATAGATTATAAGTACGAGCTGATCTGACCACTGCTCCATCCACCCCGGCTACGCTGACCTTTTGGCCATTCTGAAAACTACACCTCAAGTTTATGTCTGCTTTTAATTCAGCCCTGGACATATGACTGATTCTTTCATTTTATTCAGCTCTCTACTTAAATGTCACTTTCTCAGAAAGGTTGTTCAGGACCACCTTACCTAAAATAAAATATGCATACACTTATCAATCTCTACCCCTGTGTAGCACTGTTCACTTGATAACACTACACATTTGTGTCTTTTTTCATCCTCTGTCTCCCCAGCTGAAAGGTAAGCTTGAAAGGCACTGTTTTGATTGGATTGTTTTGTGAAGGCACCCTAACAAGAGTAAGACATGTCTATTACCGAGTGAACTAGTCCACAACCATCCGCTGATCATAGAGACATGCTTCAATGTGTCTTGTTTGGATAACCCATGCAAGTACAAGGGATGCTTTAAAAAGTTCACGGAAAGTGGAATCAATAGATAATGGAATTTTTCCACAAACTTTTAGATGTCCCCGGTAGCAATATATTTTACTCATAGAATGGAATGTAGGAAGGAGATCAGAAATGCAGGCAGAAGGGCAGGCAGGCAGGAAAACCTTACCCTGACTTAGGATTGAAGGTTCTTTTCAGTTCCTATATCACAACACAGCATTGTGGCTCTGTAGCATAAGTACTGGACTGTGAACCACAAAGTCTGTGGTTCAAGCCCACCAGCCACTCCTTGAGAGAAAGATAAGGTTTTCTGCTCCTGCAAAGATTTACAGTTTCAGAAACCCTATATGGGGTTACTATGAGTTGGAACTGACTCAATGGTGCTTAAAGAAAATTACCTGTTTATTCTATTTCTACTATTTCTTCAACTCAACCATTGTAGATGTGTCTATACCATGAAGCCTTGGGAGGCAAGGTAAGAATAATAATTGTTGTCATTGTTATTGTTAAGTGCTGTCGAGTTGATTCCAACCCATAGTGACCCTGTATAAGATTTCCGAGGAGCAGCTGGTGAGCTTGAACTGCCGACCTTACAGTTCAAATGGATTTGCAGTCTAGCACATTAACCCACAGCACCATACCAGGACTCAATAACAATTATTTCTTGTTTTTAAGTGCCATCAAATCGATTCCGACCCATAGTGACCCTGTATAGGGTTTCTAAGGAACAGCTGGTGAGATTGAACTGTAGACCTTGTAGTTCAAACAGCTTTTCAGTCTGGTACATTAACCCACAGCGCCACACCAGGACTCTCAATAATAATAATAGGTAATACTTAATAAATGGCAAGCCCTGATCTAAGCCTTTTGTAACTATTAACTCTAATCAGCTCTATAAGATACTATTATCTTCATAGAAACTTAGATCCTGGGAAGTTAGAGAAGTTCCCAGGCTCATGTTTTCAATCATTATTCCTATTGATATAACAAGCTGCACTGAATTGGAATTCAAGAGATTTGGATGCTTGTGTGGTTATTAGCCCTATGACCTTAGACAAGCTTCTTAACTTGTGTAAGTGAAGAACTCAGGGTTAAGGTGAAATCTCCTTACTTGTAAAATTGAAATAATTGACTACGTAAACTTAAGGGCTCTTCAACTCTGACATTCTACAACTGGTTGATAATGAGTAGTTTTAAGTATCTGACCCAAGAAAAAGTACAGATTGAAATACCTTAGAAGATGACCTTTGCATACACTATATACTGTTCCTACCATAGAATGTGACAATATTATCAAATGAAAAGAACAAGATCTGGGTTCAAATCCTAGTTCTGCCACTTCTCAGCTGTGCAGCCTGGGTAACTTGCATAACAATTCTGAGTTGGTTTTCCCGTTGTTTTGTTTTTTTCTAAAATCAATCAATCAAATACTAAACATACAGGATTTACCTAATGACTTAGGGAGATGAACATGCCCAATATATATTGTTGTTGTTAAGTACCATGTAATCAGTTCAGACTCATAGTGACACTGCATAGGGTTTCTGAGACTGTAAATCTTTATGGGGTCTGAAAACCACGTCCTTCTTCTGTGGAGTGGTTGGAAAATTAGAACTGCTTACCTTGTAGCTAGCAACCCAAGTCATAGCCCAGTACTGTTATTGTTTTTAAGTGCCACTGAGTCCATTCTGACTCATAGTGATCCTTATAGCGGTTCTGAGAAATGGCTGGTGGGTTTCAACTGCTGATCTTGTGGTTCAAACTTACCTTGCAGTCCAGTGCTTTATCCTACAGCGTCACACCAGTAATCCACTATGCTACTCAGTAAAAGTTAATCTCTCTCCTACTTTTGCTCTATACAATTTGTGTTTTACTAAGATAGCCATGTTACCAAACAGAAGTAGTGAGTACCAATAAATGTTGAGTGCTGTTTTAAATTTTTCTTTGTGACCAAACATTTGCTTTATAAAACAAAGCAAGAAAATCCAGATAGCAGAACTTAATGCACAATTTCCTCTGTTACCTGCCGAAAATGGCCTAGACTTCATTAAGACCACCTAACAGTCCCTAGAGGCATCTGAGCTGCATTTTAGGAACAGATTATATTAAGAGGTGTCATCCTGGTGTGGCATTGTAGAATAAGCACTCGACTGCAAAGTCAGTTTGAACTGCAAGGTTGGCAGTTCAAACTCACCAGCCGCTCCTTATAAACCCTATACAGGGTTCCTATGGGTCAGAATCGACTCGACAGCACTTAACGACAACAACATATCATGCTGATGTCCTGGTGTGGTGCTGTGGAATATTGTACTGGACAGCAAGGTCAGTTTGAACTGCAAGGTCGGTGGTTCAAATTCACTGCTCCTCAGAATTCCTATATAGAGTCACTATGAGTTGGAACCAACTTAAAGGCACTTACTTATCAACAACAACAACATACCATGCTAAATGCAAATCTTCTTATTATACATAATATCGAAGGCATTTCTTGACAGGCCCAGAGTTCCATTACTAATAATATTGTCTCTAGTACTAATGTTGATCTCCTGCTAGCAGCCATAATGCTGTTTTTAAAATATTATGCAACACAAAAATTGCATCCCATAGTATTGTTGTTGTTAGGTGCCGTCAAGTCAGTACTGACTCATAGCCACCTAACTGACAATAGAATAAAATACTGCCCGATCCTGCACCATGCTCATAATCATTATTAAGCTTGTGCCCATTGCTGCTGCCACTGTGCCAATACATCTCATTGGGGATCTTCCTCTTTTTCACTGACCCTCCACTGTACCAAGCGTGATGTCTTTGGTTCCTCTTGGTAATTTGTCTGAAGTATGAGAGACAAATTCTCACCATCCTGGCTTCTAAGGAGCACTCTTGCTTAACTTCTTCCAACACAGATTTGTTTGTTCTTCTAATAATCCATGGTATTTTTCAGAGTCTTCTGTAATACCATAACTCAAATGCATCAATTCTCCTACAGTCTTCCTTATTCACTGTCCAACTTTCATGTGTATATGAAGTAAGTGAAAATACCATGGCTTAGGTCAGGCTTACCTTAATCCTCAAACTGATATTTTTGCTCTTGAACACTTAAAAGTGGTCTTGTGCAGCAGATGTTCCTAATTCCGTATGTCTTTTGATTTCTTGACTGCTGTTTCCATGAGTGTTGACAGTGGATCCAAGCAAAATAAAGTCATTGACAACTTCATGTCATTTATTGGTCCAGTTGTAAACATTTTTGTGTCTTTTACATTGAGGTGTAATCCATACTGAAGGCTAAAGTCTTTGTCTTCATTAATTAGTAAGTCTTGCAAATCATCTTCCAGCAAACAAGGTTGTGTCATCTGTATATCTCGGTGTGTTAATGAGTCTTCCTCCAATGCTGATATAATATGTTCTTCTTCATATAATCCAGTTTCTCAGATTATTTGCTCAGCATTCAGACTGAATAAATATGGTGAATGTACACAACTGTAAGGCACATATTTCCTGATTTTAAATCATTCCGTGTCTCCTTGTTCTGTTCAAATGCTGCTGTATTGGTCTATATACATGTTCTTCATGAGCACAATTAAGTGTTCTGGAATACTGAACTCTTTACAGTGTTATCCATAATTTGTTATGATCCACATTGTCACATGTGTTTGCATAGTCAATAAAGCTAAGGAAACATATTTCTAATGTTTCCTACTTTCAGCTGAGATTCATCTAATGTCAGCAGTGATATCCCTCGTTCAATGTCCCCTTCTGAATCTGGCTTGAATTTCTGCCAGTTCCAAGTCAATGTATTGCTGCAACTGTTTTTTAATTATCTCCAGCAAAATTGTACTTGCATGATATTAATGATATTGTTCAATAATATCCACATTCTGTTGGGTCACCTTTCTTTGGAATGGGCACAAATATGAATCTCTTCTAATGGGTTGGCCATGTAGCTATCTTCCCAATTTCTTGGCATAGTTGAGTGAGCACCTCCAGTGCTGCATCAGTTGGTTGAAACATTTCAACTGGTATTTCATCAGTTCCTGGAGCTTTGTTTTCACCAATATCTTTGATGCACCTTGGACCTCTTCTTCCCTCAATACCATCAGTTCTTGATCATATGGTGTCCCTTGAAATGGCTGAACATTGGCCAATTCTTTGTAGTACAGCAACTTTATGTAATCCTTCATCTGCTTTTGATTCTTCCTGTGTCATTCAATATTTTACCCATAAAATTTTTCAATATTTCAAACCCAAGGTTTGAATTTTTTCTTTGGTTCTTCCTTTTTGATTTTCTAACTCCAAGACTTTGCACATATCATTATAATGCTTTGTCTTCTCAAGTGCCCTTTGTAATTTTCTGTTCAGCTCTTTTACATCCTCATTTTTTCCAATTGCTTTCGTTTCTCTACACTCAAGAGTAAGTTTCAAAGTCTCTTCTGACATCTGCTTTGGCCTCCTCTTTTTTTCCTGTCTTTTTAATCACCTTTTGTTTTCTTCAAGCATGATGTTCTTGATGTCATCTTACAACTATTCTGATTTTTAATCATTAATGTCTAATGCATCAAATCTGTTCTTGAAATGATCTCTAAATTCAGACGGGTTATATTCATGGTCACATTTTTGTTCTCATGGACTTGTTTTAATTTTCTTCAGCTTTAGCCTGAACTGGCATATGAGCAAGTTCTGTTCTACAGTCAGCCCCTGGCCTTGTTTTGGCTGATGCTATTGAGCTTCTCCACCATCTCTGCCCAGAGTTGCCGTCTGTATGATTCCTGTGTATTCCATCTGGCACAGCCCATGTGCATAGTTGCCATTTATGTTGTTGAAAGACAGTACTTGCAACGAACAAGTCATTTGTCTTGCAAACTTCTATCATGCAGTCCCCAGCATCATCTCTAATACCAAATCAACAGCATTGAGTTAGATTATCATCCCAATCAATGTAAGAAAACTTAATTCCTGGCACTTCTCAGTTGTCAGGGCAACACAATGAGACAGCTAATGCCTGAGCAATACAAGTTCATTGAAAATTTCCATTAGCTTTCAATTCTATTTTCTATAAACTTTTTGAAGCCCCCTGATATATCTGTTTATGACTACTGTGCATTGCTTTGAACTAGTTCATTCCAGTTCACCAGGTCCCCACTGAATATTTGTATTTCCACCCCAGATATATTAAGTCAGAATCTACATTTTTAGAAGACTTCCATTTTATCATTCTTATTATAGATATAGAAGTCCTGGTGTGGTGTTGTAGGATAAGCTGTAGACTGCTAACCTCAAAGTCAGCAGTTCAAACCCACCAGCCAGTCCTCAGAAACCCTATACAGGGTCACTGTGAGTCAGAACCAACTCAACAGCACTTACAATGACAATAATTTATAGATAGAGCTATCCCTGGTGGCTAGTGGGTTATACTTTGGGCTGCTAACCTCTAGGTCAGCAGTTCAAATCACCAAGCCCCTCAGTAGGAGAAAGATGAATTTTTTGCTCCTGTAAAGGTTTGCAGCCTTAGAAACCCTATACAGGGTATCAACCCTGTTGATGAGTCAGAACCATGCTCTTCGTCCATGTGGAAATGCCTGGTGCTTATAAAATATTTCTTAAAGCAATCATAAAAAGGACCAACAACCAAGGGGAGAAAGCACACGGCACACAACAACCCCAGCACACAGCAAAAACCAGTATAGTTGTTATGGCTCTTAGTGCTGTTGAGTCGGTTCCAACTCATAGAAACCCTGTATAGGGTTCCAAGAAGCTGCTGGTGGGTTTGAACCACTGACCTTGTGCTTCGCAGTCCAGTCCTGATCCTACAGTGCCACATTATAGATATATTTATGTTCCTCTACTCTGTACCTGACAGTGTTCTAGTCACTGAGAATATTACATACTCCTGGTGTTGTACTAATCCCTAACATAAGACTCTGAATCCTGCAGGATCCTAGCAGACAGGGAGCCCTGGGTTTCTAGGAGGGGATGACTCACCACCTCTGTCTCTATAAAGTCTAGGAGACTCACACAGCCCTTCATTTGAATGATGGATGGACCCAGTTATCCATTTCCTGCCAAAACCAGGTCATAGGCTTGCCCTGGTCTCTGCAATCCCCATACTCAAACTAGTTCCACTTTAACATTTTTGTGCTCTCTGTTTCTTCAAATTTTTGGTATTGATTTTGTAATCACAATGACAAACATTCTTAATAGGACAAAGCAATTTCTAGAGTTACTTTTTCCCCCTTTGTTGTTTGTCCTTTTTATGGTTGCTTTAAGATATATTTTACAAGTACCAGGCATTTCCACATGGATGGAGAGCATGGGTTTTAGAAACTGAAGAGTTTGTTCAAGTTTAGGTTCTATCAGTCTGCCTAGAGATTTGGCAATATCACCCGAATTTCATGATAAGGAAACTGAAATTAAGAGACATTTTTAAAGTTAGTCAAAGTCAGAGTTAGCAATGGGTAAAGCTGGAATTTTAACCCGATTCATTCTGATTAAAGCATCTGCTTGTCAGGACTTCTAATCTCTCTGATGGTATGGGAACACTTATGACACACTGTGATCCTGGAATTTGAAAGTCACAGTCCTCTTTGAAAATATATAGAAAGCTAGGGACTTTCTCCCCCAGAAACCACACAGAATGTCAGGGAATTAACAGACCTGTGAAACCCAGGATTATAGATTAATAATCCTGGCTATTGAGCTCTGGAAGTTGTCACGGTGTCTTCTCAAGGAAATGGTATCTTCTTCACATCGAGACTGGTGGAACTTCAAGACTATGGCCCTTGGTCACTCTTCAGGTCTGGTACTTAACTCATCCCTGCGGCTCAGTTTTCAGCCAAACTAAACACTAGTGAGGTACACACACCATAGAATGGTCAGCCATTCTGGATAAGAGGGCAGCATTTACTCAAGGACAAAATTCACAAGGGTTGGGAAAGGAGGAAGACTGGAAATGAGTAACATGGGGAGGAATTTGGATAAGTGATGTTACATCAAAAGGATTGCAATCAGTGAGATGAAACAGTGTGTGATTGTTGAATGTAAAGCTGATGAACTGCTTTGTAAACCTTCACTGAATGCACAATAAAAAGTTTGAAAAAAAAACAACAAACTAGACATCTTGTCAAGACAGGTTAAGCTGATAGGAACAGTGGCAAAATACCAAGTCACATAGAGAAGAAAACCCAAAGGTAGCACTATTCTTATTCATTGTCGATATATATTTGTTGTTCCTGTCCTCTGCACTGGGCACTGTTGTAGTCACTGAGTATATACTGCAGAGACTGAAACAGACAAAACCATCTGTTCTCCAAAGAGCTTACATCCTAGCAAATGTATTTATATGTGCCAATTGTACATCAGTAAATTCAGTTATCATGTTTATTACTCCTCATGTTAAAATCTGGGCACAAATTTGTCCTACTATATAGTCTATAACTTCCATTTTGATCCACATAAATCAGATTTGTTTTTCCATCAGTAAATGAAAGTTAAGTTGATATGCAATTGAAACTAGGAGTTTGGGGTTTGTGATTTTGCTTAAGATTGCACCAAAAATTATCGATGCCGCTTCTGTTTTCGTTCATCCAGGTGGTCATTGAACAATATTGCCAGATACCAATATGTGCTAAGTACAGTCTAGCAAGTCAGACAAACTTGATACTGAACAAATCTGCATTTGTCAATAACTTTCTATAGCACAGTGGTTTCTTTAAATAAGAAGGAAAAGAGGATCTAACAGAATTCTTGTTGTTATCAAGTGTCGTCGAGTCAGTTCCGACTCATAGTGATCCTGTATAAAGTTTCCAAAGAGCTTCTGGTGGGTTTGAACTGCCGACCTTGTGTCCACAGTACAGCACTGATCCTACTATGCCACACCAGGAGAATAGTATTAAGAGTAAGAAGTAGTATCTAGGAGGAAAATAAGGACCAGAGTTATAAGACACAAACATGACAAAAATAAATGTTTTCAAATAAGAATAAGGCTATTAAAGAAAAGTATGATAAAGAGAAAACAAATGCATGATGGAACCCAGATGGAAATATATACTGAAAAGAGTCGTTACTAACATCGAAAGGAAAATTGCATTAAAGAAACAGAGGACAGTGATTGAACATAGCAGTAACTGGATTGAACAGAGTAATGAATAGTAGCTGTGAACATTTCCAGAAGCTGGACTAGGGCTCAACAAAGGATGCAATGTAAAGCCCAGATGAAATTGCTATCAATATCAAATTGCTAGTTATGTGTCCTGAATGACTCATTGTTTTTCTCATTTTCTTTCCCAGAATCTCATCCTTTATAAATTCAGAAGAGCTGACTGTGTAGTTAGATAGAGTATGTCTGGGTCACTGAGTAGTTTCTGCTTAATAACAGGTACACTGAGTCGGCTTCCCATTCTGTCTCCATGCTCAGGGAAGTCCATTTTCTGGAGTCTTAGAAATATGTTTCTGTGCACAGTAGTTCCCAGAGATGCATTTCAGAGCCTTTAGTAGAAGGAAATTAGTAACCAATTCACAGCCCTAGAAGGTTTATCAGACATTCTCTGAAAAAATGCAATTTGTGTTTAAAATAATGATCCTTGTGGTATTTGTTTTCTCATAAAAAGAACTTCCAAGTAAACAAAAGATCTGTTTCACAAAACCCATCACCTGGAATTTGGGTTGAGGTTCTTTGTAAATATAATTTATATACAGTAGTTCATTTGGTTTACGTTGGTGGTTGGGAGATAAAGACAGTATTTTCACAGAGCTGACTACAGGAGGGAAAGAAAATGAAAATCAACAGGAAAAAAAAAAAAAAAAATGCCCACAAAGAATTTGGCCCATAAACTTCTGAGTGGCTCAGCTTGGTGGGATTTCATTTACCAGAAGGTGACACCAGGACACTGTGCAGTTTCCTCTCATCAGAATCAGCTGTGGCAACTGGCCCTCTGCCCAGGTCATCACAGTGATTGCTGTCATTTTCTGCTTGAGAAAATTGAGGGCGAGAGAAGCTAAGCAACTTCCCTATACTCTCATCATAAGTCAACAATTGAGCTAAGCAATGCTCACAGGCAGATCCTTCCCCAGCCAGGCAGCTCCTCAGACTTGCAGCTTTGTTCCAGGTTTATTCCCTAGGACAGCAGAGTGTGGGTGCTGCTGAAGAGTGTTCTGTGGGCTGGATGTTATTGTGAGAAAACCAACGCATCATTAGAACATGTTCTTATGCATTTCCCATCTCATACTGAAAACTCAGTACAAGGGATACTATTCACTTTTATTAACATCAGTGCTGTGCCCCAAAAGCACTGCTTTTTATGAAATAAAAAGGGATAATTAAAGCAGAATTCAGTTTTAATGATTTTCTTCTCTTTTTATTTTTGGCCTCCTCTGGAAAGCCCTTTTCCTTTCCCACTTGTCCCTCTCCTAGGTACCAGGGCCACCTACCCCTTCTGATGATCATGCAGCTTTCCAGTATTAGCATTTGCATTTTACTTTAAAACTACATGACCCCACTGGAACCAGGAGGTCTGTGGCTTTATGATTCCTTCCTGGGAGATTTAGGGAGAAGATGCTCCAAGGTTAGACCCCCTCCAAGGCTGTCTGGTGTGCGAGTCCTGTGTTTCTTGTTTTCTAAGTATAAAAGAAAACCACAATGGACTTCCAAGTTGAGTCATTTCAACTTACTTACCTTCCCGGTTTTGTTTTGTTTTTTTGACCTGACTTTTCTAGAGCAGTAGTTCTTAAACTTGAGTGAGCAGCAGAATCCCCTGGAGAGCTTTTAACACATAGATTGCTGTTGTTATTAATTCCATGGGGCCAGTTCTCAACTCGAGGTGACCCTCTGCACAAAGGAAAGAAAACACTGCCTGATCCTGAGCCATTCTCATGATTGGTTGCTGATTGGACTGTTGTCAAGCATAGTGTACACAGGATGATTTTCAGACGGAGATCAAACATCACTGAAATGAATTCAGTATCAAAGTTTCCATCAACACACAAGCTTCCAGTGATGCTGGCTGTGTGTGGGTGCTGGTCAGAAATCACACCTGTGTCTTCCACATGGAAGGCAAGAACTCTACTACTGAGTGTAGAAAAAAAAGCCCAGAGTGTTTGAGTCAGTACATTTAGAATGGCGACTGGAAATTTGCATTTTTCTCAACAGCACTTAACAACACAACAACAAATGGTCTGGGGACCACACTTTAAGAACTATTAACCTGTTGCTGTTATTAAGTGCTGTTATCAAGTTGGCTTTAACTTATAGTGAAAGTATGTACAACAGAATGAATCTCTGCCCCGTCTTGCACCATCCTAACAGTTATTGTTATGTTTCAGATCATTGTTGCCACTGTGTCAGTCCATCTCATTAGGAGTCTCCTCATTTTCACTGCCCATCCACTTTTCCAAGTATCAAGCCCTTCTCCAAAGACTGGTCCCTCCTGACAGTATGTCCAAAGTATGAGAGATGCTCACTTCTAAGGAGCAGTCTTGATGTACTTCTTCCAAGACAATTTTTTTTTCACTATGGTACTTTCCATATTCTTTGATAATGCTATAATTCAAATGCCTAAGTTCTTCTACAGTCTTCCTTATTCATTGTCCAACGTTCACATGCATATAAGGTCATTGAAAATACCATGGCATGGGTCAGGTGTACCTTAGTCCTCAAACGGACATTTTTGCTCTTGAACACTGTAAAGAGGTCTTGTGCAGCAAATTTGCCTAATGCATTACATCATTTGTTTTCCTGACTGCTGCTTCCATGAGCACTGGATTGTGGGTCCAAGGAAAATGAACTCTTAGTGTCAATCTTTTCTCCATTTTGTTGTTAAGTGCTGTCAAGTGAGTTCTGACTCATAGCAACCCTGTATAGGGTTTTCAAGCAGTGGCTGGTGGGATTGAACCACCAATTTTGTACTTCACAGTCCAGTGCTTATCCTAAAGCACCAAACCAGGAATCCTTTCTCCATTTGCCATGATGTTATTTATTTGTCCATTTGTGGGGATTTTAATTTTCTTTACATTGAGGTGCAATCTGAAGGTTTTAGTCTTTTATCTTCATCAGTAAATATTTCAAGTCCTTGTCACTTTCAGCAAGCATGGTTGTGACTTAAGGAATTGATAGAATTTTTCAATTTCATAATCATTGGCTTTAGTGGTTGCTGCATAAATTTAAATAATAGTGGTATTAACTGTAAATGTATGACTTTTAATCTATCCCAGACAACACTGTACTGCAGAATAGATCTGTTCTTTTTGATGATGAATGTGATGCCATTCCTCTTTAACTTGGTGTTCTCAGTATAGTAAGCCATATGCTTATTTGATTCAAAATGGTCAATGCCAGGCTATTTCAGCTCACTAATGCCTAGGATATCAATCTTTATGAGCTCTATTTAATTGTGACAACTTCCAATTTTCCTAGTTCATACTTCACACATTCTGATTATGAATGGATGTTTGCAGCTATTTTCTCCTCATTTTGAGTTCTACCAAATGAGCAAATGAAGGTCCCCAAAGCTTTACTCCATCCACAGCCTTAATGTCAACTCTACTTTGAACAGGCAGCTCTTCCCCAATTGTATTTTGAGTGTTTTCCAAACTGAGGGGGATAATGTAACTGTGACCAGACAGTGTTCCTCAGCTGTTCATAAAGTTTTCAGTAACTAACCCTTCAGAAGTAGTATGTTTATCCCCATTCTTAGCGTGTCTTAGTCTGGAAGGTCAGCTGACACCTGTTCACCATGGGTGAC
>NW_006408865.1:1821168-1837597 GCF_000296735.1 Chrysochloris asiatica | reverse complement strand
TAGCAACCCTATGCACAGCAGAATGAAACAATGTCCAATCCTGGGCCAACCTCACTACTGTTGCCACAATTGAGTCCATTGATGCTGCCACGTGGCCAATCCATCTTGTTGGGGGTCTTCCTCTTTTTCTCCGACCCTCCATCTTACCAAGCATGACATCATTCTCCAGCGACTGTTCCCTCCTGACAATATATCCAAAGTATGAGAGACAAAGTTTGGCCATCTTGGCCTCTAAGGAGCACTCTGGCTGCACTTCTTCCAAAATGGATCTATTGGTTCTTTGGTAGCCCATGGCACTTTCAGTATTCTCCTCCAACACCACAACTCAAAAGCATCAGTTCTTCCACAGTCTTCCTTATTCACTGTCCAGCTTTCGCATCCATATGAGTTTAGGCTCCCAGTTTTAATCATTTCCTTTCCTTGTGCCTTCTACTTTGAGCTCCCTGTGCCTTCTACTTCCCTGTGCCTTCTACTTTGAGCTCTCTAGTACCACCTTCTGTACTGCCCAAGTATATCTTTGTATACCTTTAACAGCCTTACGGTGACATCAGGAATAAGTGCTTGGTTGGCAACCAAATGGTTGGTGGTATGAATCCATCAGTCACTCCACAGGAGAAAGATGTGTGGCAGCCTGCTTCCATAAAGATCCCAGCCTTGTAAACCCCATGGGGAAGTCGTGTTCTGTCCTTTATGATCTCTATGAATTGGAATCGACTTGATTATGGTAGATTTTATTTTTGGAGTTGATAGCCTTAAGAAGAGTCCCTGGGTGGTGCAATCAGTTATTGGTGGTTCCAGTCTGCCCTGAAGTGACTCAGAGGACAAGCCTGATCCTTAAAAACCCTAGAGAGTGCTTCTACTCTGAGCACATGAGGTGTAACTGGCTTCAAGTCTTGAGCTGGGAATTCTTGGATAATACAAACAGTTAAGCACTTGGCTGCTAACTGAAAGGTTGGGGTTTCAATCCATCCAGGAACACCTTAGAAGAGCATCCTGGCAATCTGTTTCTGATAAATCCACTTTTGAAAACTTTATGGATCACAGTTCTACTCTGACACACATAGGGATGTGATGAATCAGGGTCAACCCTATGACAACTAGTTTTTTTTATTTTTTGTTTTTTGTTTTTTTGTGTTTTTTTTTGGGGGGGGCAGGATTTTAAGTACTCACCCTAACCCACAGAAAAGCAAATGTGGGGATTCTCCTGTCTTTGAAGTTTTGACCTAAGCATTTACACATGGAGTCCTGGTGTGGTGCTATCAGATCAGCATTGGACTGCTAACCCCAAGACTGCTTGTTCAAACTTACTAGCTGCTCCTTGGAAACCCTAGATCAGGTTGCTATGAGTCAGAACTAACTCAACAGTACTTAACAATAACAACATGTAATTTACACAGGAAAACAAATCAGTACTCACTGGACAGCCAGTGTACATCTTCAGCCAGGTCCAGCCTTGAATCTCCAGCCTGGACAGGCACTTTCATAAAGGAAGGCATAGTTTAGGTGACTGATTTAGGGCCTTCATTTCAACACTTGAAAACACCTCCCGGTTTCTGATGCAACTGTCTCAATGGTTAAGACATTAACCATTGGATTAAAAATTCGTTGGATTTTTACCACCAAACAGATTCTCGTGTGCTTTGTTTTCTAAGTTCTTTCAATGACAAGATGAAATGAAACTGCTTCTAAAACAAACAAGATTCTACTTTTAAATTTCCCTGACCCAAGCCTTTCAATGCTACTGCTTTGACATTTAACATTATCTTGGTTTTTGTTTTATTTTGTTTCTTTCCATTTTTGTGTCTCATACATACATTTTTGTGTGTATACATCTCTTAGGGAAAAAAAAAAAAAAAAGTTATCTCTGCTTATTCTCAGTGACCTGAAGAGAAAGGAGCTTGGGAATCTATTTCACATGTCTTTCCTAAAAGGCAAAACATTATTAGGAAGACAAGTAATAATATTCCTAGTGTCATATGTTCATTGTTGTTGTTGTTGTTGTTGTTGTTAAGTGACATTGAGTCAATTCCGACCCATAGGGACCCTGTATAGGGTTTCTGAGGAGCAACTGGTGAGCTTGAACCACCAACCTTGTGGTTCAAACCAACTTTGCAATCCAGCGCATTAACCCACAGTACCACACCAGAACTCCATAGGTTCACTACTGTAAATGCTGCTTAGAGTAGACTACAAAGCACAGAGTCATTTCAGCTAACGGATAACATTCAAAGTCAATTAATCATGGTACAAATATAGTCTGCATCGGACTCTTGCCCAACAATAAAATTAGCTAACATTTGCAGTGTGCTAGGCACAATACTGGGTGTATTATATACATCTCCAATGTAAATTCTCCCAATAGACTTATGAGTCCTAATACAAATGAGAAAACAGAAACTCAGACAAGTATCTTGCCCAAGGTTCTGAGATGGAGCGAGGAGCTGAACCTAAGCAGTCAGTAGCATGGCAGTCCATGAAGGCACTGTTATATCCCCAGCAGCTGATACCATGCCTGGCACTTGGAGGGGTGGGGGAAACTCAAATATCTTTTGCAAAAATGAATCTTGACTTCAGGGCCCACATTATTATCCATTTCGTGGTGGCGGCTATGGGTTGTCTAGCTGAACTTGATTTATGGCAATCCTAAAGAACAGAGTAGAAATACCCCATACAATTTCCTCATAGTATAGCAAATTATGAACTGGGCTGCTAACTGCAAGGTCAGCAGTTCAAATTTACCAGTTGCTCCACAGGACAAAGATGAAACTTCTGCTCCTGCAAAGATCTACAGCCACAGAAACATAGGGTTGCATTGAATCGGAATTGACTTGATGGACCATAACCACCACCACCAGTGTTTACCAAAGAAGATGACTAGGTCTTATCTCCTGCAGAGCCACTGGGGGTTTCTAATTGCTAACCTTCCAGGTAGTAGCCAAGCACACAACCATTCTACCACAAGGGCTCCTTATTCACTGGGGTATTGTTGTTAAGTGCCATCGAGTCAATATGAACTCTTAGCAATCCTGTAGAGGGTTTCTGAGGCTGTAAATCTTTGTGAAAGCAGAAAGGCTCATCTTTCTCCCACAGCACGGCTGATGGGCTCAAACCACCGACCTTGTGTACCCAAATAATTGACCTTAGAGAAGTACTTTAAATCTTGGCTGGAAGGCTGTGGGTCATAGCTGGAAAAGACAGACACACCCACTCAGCCGGTACCAGGTGATAGATAGGACCACCCGCCTTTGGCCTGGCACATGTTGGAGGCATGTAGGGAAGTCTGTGGCTCTGCTTCTGAATAGGGAAAGGATGGAGCAGAGGCAGAGAGGACCTTGAAGTCACTAGTAATACCAAAAGCCAGTGTTCAGCTCTGGACATGTCCATACACTGCCATTTAATTTGTCTCTATACATAAATCAGCAAAATCGCTACCATACAGTAATAGAGACTGACCACCATGAAAACATTTGTAGCAATGAAATTTCATACATCAAATCAATAGGTACCTAATTAAAGCTTCAGAATGGATTCCTTTTTTTTATTAACTTATTTGTTCACTATATACCATCCTTCTCAGTATGAAATACGCAATTTTCCATATAAAGTATAAGTCGTTATAATTATTAAACAAAGCACTCATAATAATCACCTAATCATAAGCATTCATAATCAGGTAGTCCCCTTACTTGATCATGATTTTAATTTATAAAATGCCTCACTGATATATCTAAATGTGGTAATAAATTAATAAATAATCAGGTACAGGTAGATGTAACTATTTTATGTAGTAACAGAATGAGCATCTCTTTAAATAAATTAAACACATTAGCAATGACTGTGTTAGCTATTCTGTGTAGCAAATAGTGTCCTTTATAAATTATTTAGTATTTATAGCTTATAAATGTATTTATAAGATTTTATAACTCTGATTGACAAACACTGTGAAATATTACTTTAAATTTTTCAGTGTAATACAGAAGCAGGATAAGTTTTAGGTGTCTTTGTATGTGTGTATGCATATATGTGAAGTATGCATATATGTTATGCCAACAGTTATAAGTAAAGGTTCTCTCTACTATTCCAGTTTGGGGACCATCATTTTTACATAACATCTTAGGTACTATTCTTTAAAATGCTACAGCAGTGACAACTATATCATTTAATGCCTAATTATACCAATGGTGAGATGGGCAGGCATCGAATATCTATTTCATAACTTATTAAAGATACAATGCCATATGTAGCTATAAATGAGTCACAGGGGAGAAAAATCAAGAGTTTTTTTCAATTTTTTTTTTAATTTTTAGAATACTTGACTTTAGTACTTTTGCATATTTATAGGTTATAATTATCCTCCCAATGAAACTTTCTGAAATCATCTTTATGTACAAGTATATATGCTTTTATGGAGAGAGATACAAAGAGAGACTGTGACCAGAGCAGTCACAGCTAGGCTATAGTATATATACTGAGGCACCAGTCACTCGGCAGCAAACTAACTGCTTTATCCCACTCATGGAGTCCAAGGACAGGGAGAAACTCTAGAAAAAGAGTCTTTTGTTCCCTCCTGAGATCAAGAAGAAAATCTTACTTGTTGAGCTATGATCTACCAGTATAAGATAAGCAGCAATATTCTGAACTGAGACTGGAATGTATTTAGAGATATCCTAGCTTCTAAAGCTATTAAGTCATTCAGTAATACGTTTTGAGGGAGGAAACATATATTAGAATAGAAAAGAATATCAAAGACAGTGGTAATACAATGATGGTGTGAGCTGAATCTTAAAAGATAAGTTGATGCTTTCTGTAAGAGGCTGGTAGGAGGAGGAAGTGACAGTAGGGTAGTGGGAAAGGAAACCAGAAAAAGTAAACTAGTTGCCATCAATTCCAACTCATAGCAACCTCTTGTATTTCAGAGTAGAACTGCAATCCACAGAATTTCAGTGGCTGCTATCTTTCAGAAGTAGATTGCCAGAATTTTCTTTCAAAGACCCTCTGGGTGGACTTGACCTCCAATCTTTCTGTTGGTAGCTGAGCTCTTAATCATTCGCACCACCAAGGGACACCAAGGGAACAGAAAGTAGTGGTAAATTCAAAATAAATATGGCAAAGAGCAAAGGCCTGGAAATTAACAAAATATGATTCCACAAGGGCAAGGACTAATGCCATATGTAGCTATAAATGAGTCACAGGGGAGAAAATCACCAGAGCTTAGAATAGTGCTTGTAACATAAAAGTCATTCTGTATAAACATGAAGACTGGTTAAGTAAATAAATCAGTTATCTATAGGTAGTTCCATATGCACAATACATAGGAGTGTGTGTGTGTGTGTGTGTGTATGTGTAGCAATAAATCTGAGAGATAAGAAGAGCCCAGATTATGGTGATTTGGGTAGGTCAGCCAACAAATGGTACAGCCAACAGAATTTGCTGGTGATTGGATTTGGAGATCAGGATTTGGGGCTTAAGAAACCTTTGAAAGGATTTTTTAAAAACTAAACAGAAGATTAACATGATCACATTTGTATTTTAGAAAAATCACTCTGGGGGCTACTTGGAAGATGAGTTGGGAGAACAGGTAGAAGAAGATTGTCATATTGCTTCTGTGAGTTGATGAGAATCTAATCTGAAAAAGCAACGCGATGACAGAAGGGATCTATGAGTTCTGCAGATGGTATGAAATTCAAATTGATGACATCTGCTGGCCAGTAGACTTGCAACTCAAGAAATGGAAGGAATGAGGTGTGACTTAGCATACATGCCTGTTGGTACCTCCCAGTCACTCTGTTCATAAATTGGGAACCAAGTTTAGGAGAGAGAGAATGAGTTTCATTTTAGACATGTTTAAGGTAGAGGAGACACTCAAGTGCTGATGGCCTACAGGCTATCAGAGCTATAGCTCAGGTATTGAAGCATGTCTGAGCCTTGGTCAGAAGAGTCTGACTTCAATTATTACTTCCCAAAATGCTGCATATTATGAGGAAGGAGTTAAAGGGAAATATTGGTTTATGTTTGAGAGAATTAAACACACAATTAACATGTGCTTATTCATTCCACAAATATTCAGCTTACTCTTCAAGTCAAAACTCATAATGACTAAAACTATGTTCCTAATCTTCCCTAAAAACTGTTCCACCCACAGCCTTCCCCCATCTCTCTTGATGGCAACTGTATCTTTCTAGTTAGACTGGCCAAAAATCTTGAAGTCATCCTAGAAACCTCTGTCATTCATATTCCAAATCCAGTCACCAGAACATTTTGTTGTCTGTACTATGCAGAATCTGACCACTGCTCACCACTTCCAGTGCAGCTTTCCTGGTCCAAACCACCATCATCTCCTGTCTGTATTATTGCGGTACCCTCCCCATTTGCCCTCCATCCTTGCTTGCATCCTAAGACCCTACTAAGACTTAGATCATATCAGAGTCTCAGAATAATGACAACAGTTAACTTGGCTGGAGGGTCAAGTAGACCTGCTCCATAGGATTTTCAAGGTGGTGACTTTCAGAAGCAGTCCTGTTTTCGAAGACTTCTCTGGATAGGTTTGAATTGCCAACCTTTTGGTTACCAGTCCAGTACTTACTTTTTCTGCCATCAGAAACTCCTCAATTTGTCAGAGGAGACTGAATTCTTAAGAAGTTACTACTTGCCCCTGACTTTGGGGATGAACGCATCTCAGCTGACTCTATGCACGGCATCTCTCATTCAAGATGGTCTGCAGGCCCTCTGGGTAGGTAGATAATGATCCGTCCCTCGCCCTGTCACAATCCCAACATTCCCACTGTGCTTGCAGATACAGTTTTTAGTTTCATCATCATCATTACGACTCTTGACTTTTCAGGGTTTAACACTAAGTCCAGTGTCCCAGAGACTAGCTCTTCAGAATGAGACACAATCTGTTTGCTGTCCCTCTGCAATTCAAGAGAACCCATTCAGGAAGGCTCACAGACCAGAAAGCTGAGCTTTGACCTTCATACTGCTTCTTGAGCTTGATTTTCTGGCCATCTCTCTCTCTCTCTGCAGCAGCAGCAGAAGCAGCAGAAGTAGTTAAAGACTGATGTTAGGTATTAGGTGCCATCAAGTCAGTTTTGACTCTCAGAAGTACTGTGCACAACAGAATGAAACACTCCCCAGTCCTGCACCGTCTTCACTATTGTTCCATTTGAACCCGTCGCTGCAGCCACTGTGTCAATCCATCTTGATGGGGTCTTCCTTTTTTTCTCTCACTGTCCCTCCACTTTACCAAGCATGATGTCCTTCTTCAGGGACTGGTCCCTCCTGATGATAGGTCTGAAGTGTGAGAGACGAAGTCTTACCATCCTGGCCATACTTCTTCCAACAGATTTGTTTACTCTTCTGACAATCCATGGTGCTTTTAATACTCATTTCCAACACTAGAATGCATTGATTCTTCTACAGCCTTCCTTACTCATTGTCCAACTTTCACAAGCTGAAGACTAGAGGGCTCAATAAGGATCCCTGGTGGCACTGTGGTTAAAGTTCTGGATGGTGAATCAAAAGGTCAGCAATTCAATCCCACCAGCTACTGCTTGGGAGAAAGATGTAGCAACTTTCTTCTATAAAGATTTCCAGTCTTGGAACCCTATCGGGCCATTCTACTCTGTCCCATGTGTTGCTAGGAAAACTGACTCATTGTAATAGGTATTGGTTTGGGGCTTACAGGACAAAAGAATAAAGTGGCAGATAATTCATTCATCCTCTGATGTCCAACATTCTAGGTTGTTTCAAGAAGAGAATCTATCATAAAGTTGAACTCTTTTACTCACCTACAGACTAGCTTATATCATTCCTTCCTCACTCCCTAACTCCCCACTTCCACCAACTCCATCACGCACGAAAACAAGCCACTTATGACAATTGTGAGCCAAGATGCTCAACACAATCTCAAGCAGTCAAAATCGAAGATTCAAGTATTAAGCTTGAAATTTCAGGCTTCTCCCTCCTAGCTTGATTTTCTTTTTTAGAAGTTGGGCAACATTGCTTAGCCAGGTCTGATTTGCTTGAAGAAAGAAGAAGAAGAAGATGAATTGAGGTAGTTGCACAGAACCGAGCAAATAGCAGCAGCTGTGAGACATAATCTCCAACTCTGTCTTCATGTTTTCTAAACACTTTAGATTTCCAAAGTACCTTGTAAGTACTTAATGTCGTGCCTCAACCCTTTATAGAATATGATCTGTCATTCTGTTTCTGATGTAATAGAAAGAAAAAGGGTGGGACTTGGGTAATTCTTGCTGTCGGGCAGGTACTTACTCTCTGTGGACTCTTGGGCCTGTTGCTTAATCTCCCAAGAGCCTCAATGTATCTATTCTGTAAAAATGGGAGGAATGATTCCTACCTCATCAGGTTGCTATGGATGTTAAATGTGATCCAGGATGTTAAGCTCCCAGTATTTGGCACAGAAGAAGCTTCTAGTCTATGTCACTTCCCTTTCCATCCCCAGATGTATTATCCAGGTTAAAAAGTCTACAGTGCAAGGTGTTAAGATATAAAACAGGGCTTCAAACCAGTTCATTCTGACCCCTGATGAGAATTTTCATTTCCAACCTGGTTATAATGGATCGAAATCTACATTTTATTAAGATCTACGGCTGATTCTTTTGTTTTGTTTTCTACAAGCATTTATGGGTTTTGTTATTTTTGTTTGTTTTTATTGTGAATTGAGTAATAGTTTACATGGAGGAACATTGGCTTTACACCATCATTTCATTGCAATGATTACAATCTCCTCCTTGCATCATCATTTAACAGTATTTGCTTCTAGTCCCTCTGTTTTTTTGGTTGTTTTTTGTTGGCAGTGGGGAGGAATGTACACAAAACCACTCAGGAAAATATAATAATTTAAACAACCAAAGTGCACATTTTGCAAGCCTACCTCCTGGCTGCCAACACTCAGTCTTTCTCTTTCCATGTTTTTTATTCTTATGTATTCTGGGGACCTTGTTAAAATATAGACTCGGATTCAGTATCTCTTAAGTGGAAATGCAGATTCTCAGCAGGGGATCAAAGTCCTGCTTTGAAAGAATCTGCCGTGGTACTGTAGGATAACATACTGTACAGCAAAGTTGATTTGAACTGCAAGGTCGGTCATTCAAATTCACCACCTACTCCTTAGAAACCCTATACAGGATCACCATGAGTCAGAACTGACAACAACATCTCAGAATTGTACCACCTGTCTGTCAATTTGTTGTCATTTGCTGTGATGCTGGAAGCTATGCCACCAGTATTTTAAATATCAGCAGAGCTGTCAGACTAAGACAGACTTGGATGAAAGACCACCTTCAAAACATTAGCCAATAAAGACTGTGGCTTACCACAGAATGTTATCTGATGTAGTGCTGGAAGCTGAACCTCCTAGATTAGAAGGCACTACACAGTAGCCACAACCCTGGACTCAAACATATCAATGATCATGAAGATGGCACTGGACTACACATTCCATCCTGGTATACTTAAGATCACCTTGAGTTAGGGAAACTTGGCAACTAATACCAACAACATCTCTGAGTATACCCATGCTTGTTGTTCCAGAGTACAAGGAGACAGTAAACAGCTAGGTGATCTTGAGCAATTCACTTCATCACTTAGAGCTTTGGTTTCTTCATTCTTTGCATGAAAAAATGTAAAATGATCTCCTGTCCTCTTCAGCTCTTTCCCTCACCAGTTCTGACCATCAAACTCCATCAAGTTATTAAGATACAATAAGTGTTGCTGTAGCTGCTTTATTAGTTGTAAACCACAAAAGACAGCTCAATAAGATTCAGAAATGAAAGTATTTAAGGATAAACAGCAGGAGGCCTAACCATTCCATCCAGGTAGAAAGATACAGAAAAAAAAAGAGCTAATGTTAAATTACATTGGAATCACAGGTGGAAATTACAGCAACAAAAACAATACCAGCACAAGCAGCCTGGGTGACATGAGACGAAATGCCATTTCCAAGGGTTTTCTTGTTGTTGTTTTTAATAATTATGCTTCTAGAAGATTTGTAATTACAAACATGAATAATCCTCTGCATATATCATTTCTAAAGACAGAAGCTATAATTCTGTTCCAGATGAAGAGCTAAAGAATATCTCAAACTGGTTGGTAAGTGACAGGCAGTAACCACCTGACAACTGGGATGCTGCTTCAGCAAAATTGGAGTGGAAATATCCCATATCCAGATGTTTAGTCCATCAACAAGGGAGACCACACACAGCTAAAGGGGAACCACATCACATAAAGATAAAGGGTGAAACATTGCTACTCAGGGTAAGAGAGGCATCACTTTTTCCTATGAGGAATCTCTCAAAAACAATGAAGGATCATTTTCTTTTTAAAAGGGGGACTCATTGCTTAGAGGACACTGAGCTTCTGATAAAGGTAACAGACAATTTTGAAAAAGGACCAAAGGCATGGTTGAACAACATGATAAACACATGAATTAATGTCACTAAAATGTCCGTGTAAAGAATGATGAAACAGCAAGTTTTTTACATATATATTTACCATAATTTTTCTTTTAATGTCAGAGAAAGTTTTTATTAAGTAGGAGAAGTGGTTGATGGAAAATGTAGGGCATGGCACTGTGGGCTAACCCACTGGACTGCAGTCAGTTTGAACCACAAGGTCAGTGGTTCCAGCTCACCAGCCACTCCTGGGAAACTCTATATAGGGTCGCTATGGGTCGGAACCAACTCGACAGCACTTAACACCAACAACAATACTTAATGTCTGGTTTCCATGTGAACCCTATGAGTATGCTAGGCTTTTCCACAGTTTAGAACACTCATTGGCTGTCAGCAGATGACGGGGGAGACAGAAAAACAACAGCCATGATTCTTGGGATGGGCTAGGATGTTCCCTCAGGCTGTAGTCAGGGTCTTCCCTCTGCTGCTATCAATGGTATCTGCAGGACAACTCTATGGTGATACCGCTTCCACTTTGATGTGATTAAAGACTTACATGTGGGGCTCCTCCACTGGACTGTGAACTCAGTATGGACAGGAACTAAATCTTAGTCATCTTTGTTAACAACGTCCATTTGAGGAAACCTTTGTCAGAAGAAGGCACCACTCGGGTTTCTGTCTTACTGGGAAAGACATTTTAATCTCAGACGGTTGAACTGAACCCCGCCCCCTAGCCCCAGTTAAGATGGGAAACTAGGGAAAGTTTTCATTTACAATATTTTGACCAAATAATATTGTTGTACATGAACTTTTAAGATCACTGATATTCCTAAAGTATTTCCCAGGGGAGATCTAGTTATTCTGGGAGTTGTGGCTGAAAGTGCCACCATGTTGAAAACAGAAAATAGCATCTTCAGCTTCAAAGTGAAAATTAACTGTAAGCCAAGACCTATGCTGCTGTTTAGGTGGTGAGAGTTCTAATTCACAATTCCATAGCCTCAGATAACAGATCAGACCCCCACACGTCTGGGTTTGCAAGCGAGCCCAGTGAAGGCAGCGTTAGCGATCGTATCACAAGCAGGTCGATTTTATTTAATTAAATGGGAAAGACGGTCTGGTGATAGTCAAGAAGCAGTAGAGTTTCTATTTTCATGTAAACTTCCCAAAATAAACACCAAGCTTAGCAAACCAGGAAAATGCCCAAAAGAACAGAATAGCTTCTAAATCGATGGCTTTCTCTAAATTTCACTTTAGTCAACAGAAATGTATTTAACTAAATTATTCTCCACCAAGATTATCAAAATGGTTTTGTTACTGCGGACAGAATGGGATCCATTCAATTTTGAGAAATTGACTGAAATTCATATCACAGATTTGGAGTATTTTCAATGGCACTATGTACACTGTGCAGTATTTATGCTGAATAAAACATTGAATAGCTGGACTGAGATAGTTAATAATTAATTTCTTAGATATGCTCATGAATGTCCCTAGAATTAGTATGAAACATGATTGGAAAACTTTCCCATTTTCTATGTGTTCATTAGTAACATAATTTAGACCAGATCTGTATTTAAAATACAAGAGTATCCAATTTATAAAACTAATGGTATTTGATCCAATGTTGCCAATATTTAAGAAAATAGGCCCAGGAGAAGTAGGGAATATTGTGGTTGAAAGAACTGAATTCAACCTCAAATTTGGAACATATTCATTATGTGACCTCAGGAAAATTATTCAACTTCTCTAAGCCTCAGTTTCTTCATCTATAAAATGAACATGATAACTATTAATAGTCTCATGTGGTTGTGGTAAAGATTGAGATAATTATACAAAGCCCTCAGCATAGAGTGTGGCACGTCATAAGTACATGTAAACATTAGCCGTTGCCACCTTATCATTGTGACTAAAAAGCAACTTTTACAACCAGAAGCACAGACAAATTAATCTACAAAGACAGCTGGAATGCTCCTTAGAAATGAAGATGGTGAAACTTTGGCTCACTGAATTTGGACACATCATCAGGCAAGGCCAGTTGCTAGAAATGGCCATCATGTTTCGGTAATGTAGAAAGTGGGAACCCTCAGTGAGTTACACTGACACAGTAGCCACAGCATTGGACACAAGCAAATCAAAGACCATAAAAATGGCAGCAGATGGGCCTGCATTGTATTCTGTTACATCTAAGGTTGTCAGGAGTCGGAAACGACTCGATGGCAACTAACAATAACATGGCGAGTCTAATAGAAACACAATTAGAACTTACAGCTCTTGACGCATGCCATTTTTTTTTTTCACCTAAACACAATACCTGGGATAAAAATATTGCCAATTTAAGTATAACTCTACATCAGTGAAGCCTTCAGTATGGATTGCACATAAATGTAATGAAAACAAAAGGACCAATAAATTGCATGATAAGTGGAGAAAAGATTAAAATTGGCAAAGACTTCATTTTGCTTGGATCCACAATTAGCCGTCATGGGAAACAGTGGCCAAGAAACCAAACAATGGATTGCATTAGGCAAATCTGCTACACAAGACCTCTTAAAAGTATTCAAGAGTAAAGGTAACAGTTTGAGGAATAAGGTGCACCTGACCCAAGCATGGTGTAGTCAATTGTTTCATATGCATGTGAAAGTTGGACAATGAATAAGGAATACTGGAGAAGAATCGATGCTTTTGCATTATGGTGTTGGAGAAGAATATTAAAAGTACCAACAAGGACTTCCAGAACAACAAACAAATCTATACTGGAAGAAGTATAGCCAGGATACTCCTTATAAATCAGGATAGCCAAACTTTGTCTCTCATATTTTGGACATATTATCAGGAGGGACCAATCCCTAGAAAAGGACATCATATTTGGCAAAGTGAAGGGTCAGTGAAAAAGAAGAAGACCCCCAAAATATGGGTTGCACATTGACAGGAGCAATGGCCCCAAACTTTACCATTGTGAGGATGACAGAGACTAAGCAGTATTTTCTTCTGTTGTGCCTAGAGTCGCTATGAGTGACAACTGACTACACAGAACCTAATAACAACTGTATTAGCGACCCTGTACAGGGTTTCCAAGGCTGTAAATCTTTACGGGAGTAGAAAGCCTCATCTTTCTCCCATGGAACAACTGGTAGTTTCCAACTGCTGACTTCAAGGTTCACAGCCCAATTCGTAACCACTACACTACCAGAGCTCCTTCTTTTATCAGCATAGAACCCAAATACTAAAAAGTACATATTTATGAAAAAACAAATACCAGTAATGACTTAAAAGCCAATTGTGGAAGTACTGAGGTCTAGGATTCCCGGCTACAAATTGTTGCACAACTTTTGAAAGCTAACAGTGTTTAATCCTAACAAATCACTGCATCCACAGGGAGAATGCAACAGAACTAATCAAAAGTTCTAGGGGTAGCAAATTGTTCTTTACAATAAATGGAAGCATTTTCTAAAAATGCCATCTTTCAAGAAGTATGATGAATAAGAGCTCAAATGAATCGAGAGAAATACTGTTAACTGATGGTACATGGTGATTATAACCATTGTAATGAAACAAAGTATATGATTTGTTGAATGTAAAACTGATGTTCTGCCCTGTAAACTTTGAATTCGCAATAAAAACTTTAAAAATAAATAAAGTAAATGTATCTCTAATTTTCTAAAGTAAAGTATAATGAATTCTGTGACCATATACAAAGATCTCAATTTCATGAATATTCAGACATATTTAGCTTTCCATGTATAATAAATATTTCATGTATACCCTCATAATTGCTTTAGGTCAATTATACATTTTTATATATTTCCCATCAAAAGCTGTTCCTACAAAAGAAATGCCACAAATAAAAACTCAGGTTCATCTGCTGTAATCTAAGTGCTGTTGAAGCAGTTCTGACTCCTAGTGACCCTGGATAGTGTTTCCAAGAAGTGACTGGTAGGTTTGAACCACCGACCTTGTAGTTAGCAGTTCAGTGTTTATCCTACTGTGCCACATCAAGAGTCCACTGGAGACTACAGGTGTGGTTTATACTTGCTATATTAAATGTTTGATATTCTTTTTGAGCTGTTTGTTATTGTTGCTCTTCACTGTTGTTGAGTGCCATTGAGTTACAGCAACCTCATGTGACAGAGTAGAACTTTCACATAAGGTTGCCTAAGCTGTGATCTTTATGGACTCCTGGTGTGGCATTGTAGGATATACACTGAACTGCTAACCACAATGTTGATGGTTCAAACACACTGCAAAAACTATGAGGGACCATGATCTGACTTCCCATGCCCCTGGCTTTACAAGGTGGAAACAAAATCAAGCTCAAAATCAGCTCAAGTCTTCTACCCTACAACTTTCTTTCCCCTATTCTGACACCAACCAGCCCTCCCATAGCATTCTCCCCTTCACACCTGGGTTCAATAATCTAGAGCAGTGGTCACACAGAACTCATAACAATACTTATGATTATGGGGTTTAATGGGGCATGCACAGAACAATTCAGGATCAAAGCCAACTCAGGAGGTAGCAGTTCTCCAGTCTGGAATGCCTCTTGTCCGCCATACTACAGGCATGCCTCACTCTTGTTTTCAGCCTCTGAGCCATGTGGTGCCTTGGCCTCTGCCTGCTCAAGCAAGTGTTACCAAGTTCTTTTAGCCAGTCTGTGAATGCCTGAAGGGCACATTCTTTAAGCTAGTCTCCTGCCTCTTGCATTCAGCTTTACTCAGTCCATAGGCCTAAAGCTCCAAACTGCTTGGTCTCTCCATGACACCACTCTGCTTTCACCTCTGCTGTTGCCTCTGCTGTCACCTCTTACCATCACTTTTTCTCATTTCTCTAGATAGAGATCTCATGTGTCACTCAGGCTCTTCCTTTTTGAAGGTCCTGGGCTCTTCCATCTCGGCTTCTGAGATGGCTTTTTTTAAGCCTAGCTGGAGGACAAAACTAACCAATCCCAACTTTAGAGTCCTGTACACTTTATTTGCATGGTCCCACCCAATCACTGCCCTGGTGTGGTGCTATGGGCTAATGCATCAGACTACAAAGTCGTTTGATTTGCAAGGTTGGTGGTTCAAGCTCACTAGCTGCTCCTTGGAAACCCGACTCAAAGGCACTAAACAACAACAAGCACCCAATCACTCGGTGGGAATTTTAAAAACTTTGGATAGAAAAGCCACATCAAGTAATTCAAGACACCACACCCGCCAGCCACTCATTGGAAACCCTATGTAGGATCCCTATGTGTCAGAACTGACTCAAGTCACTTACCAACAACAATTTTTATGGAGGCAGCTTACCAGGTCTTTCTCCCAGAGTCACTGGGTGGGTTTGAACTGTTAACCTTTTGGTTGGCAGTCAAGTGCTTACCTGTTGTGCCACCAGGGCTCCTCCAGCCTGATATTTTTAACCACGTCTTCTATACATCTACCATGAAGGAAGAAAGACTAAGGAAAGCATGAAGAAGATCTAATGTGCCTGCGATTCGGCCTGCTTGGTAACAGGACCACCCATCTGAGTGGAATGAACCCATTCAAGTCCTGCTTACTTCTCTTGCAGCATTGGGCAGATTTCAACAGTAAACTCCCCAACACGAGCCCAGCAGTCCTCAATCACAGACATTTACCATTTAGTCAGCATTTACTGACTGGAAGGTTTTAACTCAGGTTAATTTTTTCCCTATTTTTGTTTCAAAAGTGGAAAAAGTAAGAGACCTTCTAGAGAATGTAAGTTTTATGTCATATTCTATCAGTGCTCCTCAGTTTGATGAGTTTTGGTTGATTGGAGATCTTTTCGGTAAATATTCTCAGAATGCCAACTATTGATGTTGTTAAGTGCCATTGAGTCAGTCCTGACTCATAGCAACCCTGTATAGGGTTTCCAAAGAGTGACTGGTAGGTTTGAACCGCCAACCTTGCAGTTCACAGTCCAGTGCTTATCCTACAGTGTCATGCCAGGACTCCACTGTGCCATACAAAGACTCCAGAATGACAAGTGGATACTTAAAATGTTTCCTTATCCTAAAGTAAAGA
>NW_006408865.1:1818963-1820503 GCF_000296735.1 Chrysochloris asiatica | reverse complement strand
AATCACTGCATCCACAGGGAGAAAGCAGGAGAGCTAATCAAAAGTTCTAGGGGTAGCAAATTGTTCTTTATAATAAGTGGAAGCATTTTCTAAAAATGCCATCTTTCAAATCATATTTAACTGCAAAATGGGGCATCTAAAAATGTTTTTCCCCTTTTTTCTTGAGGCAGCAATGTCTGCAAAAATAAATCACACTACTATCTATGTAATTACAGGGTTGTATGAGACAGCTGAGAAGCTAAGCAACATGTACCACTTTGGGGCTTATTTGGTTACATAGGTAATTAATGTTAGTCTGTTCTTAGGCAGAGATACATTTTTGGACCTTTTTTCATTCACAGCTGTGGGTTCTCTGTTGATCCACCTGAGAATGGGGTGGGAGGGGGATATAAGGAGTAAGGGTGTAATCTCAGTTGTTTCATAGTAGAGATCTGGATCTCTGAGTCCCTGTTGCACACTGACATTTTGAGGACCTAGTGGAGATAGGCGTAGGATGAGAAAGGTTATGCCTAGGAACTGTCAACCCCTTTGCCATTAGATTATAATATCCAATACTGCCTGGGTACAAAACGACTCTCATGCTGCAAGTTCTGACTGGGAGTAAATCCTTTTAAGCAAAATTTCTATTTTTCTTTTATTTCAACTGACTGCTCCTCCATTTTTTGAAGCTTCCATAGGTTTCCTCTTTGTTTCTTTCCCTCCCTGATGCCCTGTTATGACTTCCTGAATGGTGCCAATGGTTAATGTATTCTGCTTCTAACAAAAAGATTGGTGGTTCAAGTCCACCCAGAGCCATCTCAGAAGAACTGTCTGACAATGTACTTCCAAAAAAACAGACACTGAAAATCCTATGGAGCACCATTCTACTCTGAAACTCCAATTCACCATGAATTAGTATTGATTTGGTGGCAACTAGCTGATTGGTTGGAAAGCACTTCAAAATATATATATAAAGTCCCCTACTCATCTATTTAAAGCAGCTCTGGTAATATAGTGGTTACAAACAGGAAGGTCAGCAGTTCAAAACTACCAGCTGTTCCATGGGAGAAAGATGAGACTTTCTGTTCGCATAAAGATTTACAACCTCAGAAAACCTGTACGGGGTCGCTATGAGTTGGAACCAACTCCACGGCACATAACCAGCACCACTCATCTATTTGGGAGTCCTGGTGTGGTGCTGTGGGTTAATGCACTGGAATGCAAAGTCAGTTTCAACCGCAAGGTTGGTGGTTCAAGCTTACCAGTCACTCCTTGGAACTAACTCAACGGCACTTAACTATAACAACAACACACATCTATTTTTTAAAAAAATGAATTGAAATAATTATTTTAGAAGCGATTCAAAGGATGTTCCAGAGAAGAGTGGAAATACCCTCAGAGATGCGGTTGCGGGTCAGTTGTATAGACTGTAGTCCCGCAGATATGCAAAGGCACAAAAGCAGAGGGCTTGGTCAAGGACTTTGAAGAGAGGTATGTCATTCAAAGAAGTGCAGGGATTTAGGATTTGAGTTTTATGGGGAAAGAAGCAATCATTTCAACC
>NW_006408865.1:1810944-1817670 GCF_000296735.1 Chrysochloris asiatica | reverse complement strand
GACTCAATGGCACATAACAACAACAACAACTGTTGAAATATATCCAGTGATGCAAGATAAGTGAGCAGGGTTCCAGTGGGTTTATTCCAGTTAGATGGGTGATTCTTGTGTGTGTGTGTGTGTATTTGCTTGTTTTACAAATACATCTACTCTTGGAGTCCTGGTGTGGCACTGTGGGTTAATGAGCTGGATAGCAAAATTAATTTGAACTTCAAGGTCGACTCCTCAGAAACCTTGTACAGTGTTACTACAGGTTGGAACAGACTGGAAAGGTTGGAACCACCAACATATATATTCATATAGATAGATGGATGGATGGATGGATAGATAGTAGATAGATAGATAGATAGATAGATAGATAGATAGATAGATAGATAGATAGATAGATAGATAGACACATACATACATACATACATACATACATACATTAACACCTGGGGCTCTTGTTAAAATGTCAGTTCTGATTCAGTATAGCTGGTATGGAAATGCTAATTCTCAGCTGGGGGGCTTAACAAGAATGAATTCATTTGGAGCCCTGTCTCCCACTCCAGGCAGGCTTCCAGCTGGATTTAGGGAATTTGCATTGACTGTTTCCTTTTTCCCCAATTTTCGTAGTGCTCACTTGACCTGAATCTACACTCAAATCACATCTTTTCAATGAAGTAAAACCTGACCACCCTCATTTAAATTACGAACAGCTACTCCCATCTTTCATGTTAAAGATCCTGCCACTAGAATCTTCTCATTTTGTTCTCCTTATCACCTCCCAACATACTTAGCAAGTGTACTTGATTTACTATATTTGTTTTATTTCTTCAGAACTTTGAGAGCAGGAACCTTTTTTTGCTCCCTGATGCAACCCAAATGCCCAGTTCCTGATACACAACAGCTATTCAACAAATATATGAGATGAATGAGTAAATATAACAGATATCCAATATGTGTCGGAACCGACTCCACAGCACACCACCACCACCTCTTGAAATGGTTGAGCATCGACCAGTTCTTTTTGGCACAGTGACTCTGTATTCCTTCCCATCTTCTTTTGGTGCTTCCTGCATTATTCAATATTTTGCCCTTGTTGTTGTTGTTGTTGTTGTTAAGTGCCGTGGAGTCAGTTCCGACTCATAGTGTGACCCCTGAACAGGGTTTTCGAGGCCGTAAATCTTTATGGGAGCAGAAAGCCTCATCTTTCTCCCGTGGAGCAGCTGGCAGTTTTGAACTGCTAACCTTGCAATTCGCAACCCAGTTCGTAACCACTACGCTACCAGAGCTCCTTAGAATCCTTCAATATTGCAAATTAAGGCTTGAATTTTTTTCTTCAATTCTTTAAGCTTGAGAAATGTTGAGTATGTTCTTTCCTGTTGCCTTTCTGACTCCAGGTCTTTGCACATTTCATTGTAATACTTGACTTTGTCTTCTTGAGCTGCCCTTTGAAATCCTCTGTTCAACCCTTTTACTTCATCATTTTAATTCTAATCTCTTTAGCTTCTCTACATTCAGCAGAAAATTAGATTTCTTCTGACATTCATTTTGGTCTTTTCTTTCTTTCCTGTCTTCTTAATGATCTTTTGCTTTCCTCGTGTGCTATGTTCTTAAAGTTATCCCACCCTTACTTTGATCTTTAGTCATTAGTGTCTAATGCATTTGTGTCTGTTCTTGAACTGATCCCTAAATTCAGGTAGGATATATTCAACATCATATTTTGACTCTTATGAACTTCTTTTCATTTTCTTCAGCTTCAGCGTGAACTTTCATATGAATAATTGATGGTCCATTCCACAGTTTGCCCCTGGCCTTGTTTTGGTTGATGATAGTGAGTTTCTGCATTGTCTCATCCCAAGATGTAGTCAATTTGATTTCTGTGTGAAGTCCATGGAAGTATGACAAATTGACAGAAGGGTATTGGGCTGAAGTCATAGTAACCAGGGGAAAAAAAGAAACAAGTTGTTTTCTACTCACAGCAATTCCACATGTGCTAACTAAAAGTTCCAAGGTTTGAATCCACCCGTCACTCCATGGGATAAAGGTGTAGTCGTTGATTTCTGTAGAGATTTCCAGCCTTGGGAACTCAATGGAGCAGTTCTGCTCTGACCTATAGGGTAAATATTAGTTGAAACTGCCTATAAAGCAATGGGTTAAAAGTGGAAGAAGGAGTTAGAAATGGGATCAGAGATACGATGCCATGAAAACTCCTCCGATGTTGCTGACTTTGAAGAGGGTGAAAGGGGAGCATGGACCCAGAAAAGTAGGTAGCCTCCACAGTTGGAAAACACAAGAAAATAGATTCTCCCCTAGAGGGATGCAACCTGCTGATACCCTGATCTGTGCCCAGTGAGGTCCGTGTGAAACTTCTGTCCTATAGAATCATAAGAGAATAAATTTGTGTTGTTTGAAGCCACTAAGTTCATAGTAATGTGTCAGAGCAGCCATAGACAACTAACATACTTATCATTTTATAGAATCACACACATTGCAAATAGAAAGATATAGAAATAGCCTTGAATTTGGAACATTCTCAGATACCTAAGGAAATAGATGAAAGGCTGAACCAGATCCAATCCAATCTGCCTTATCAAGCCAGAGCACATTGAAGAAATTGAGCTGTGCTGTCTGTGTTTATGGACATTTCAAAACATAGCAGTGTTCTCTCCATAATCACAAGCCAGAAGACCACTAAACCAATTGTGAGAAAGGAAAAGAAACAAGAATTTTAGTTGTGTTTCACACAGAGGCAGAATCTTATTTCTGTAATTGTTATTAGCTGAACATAAGTGATCTTGTCTTTTTTTTCAGACTATGAAACTTTCTCATTTGAATTTTTCAATATTTTTGAATAAGGTTTTGATGGTATTTCTGGTATTTACTTTCATATTTATAGATGCTGATTCTGACAGCAGCCACTATCTGTTGGGTTGCTTGATGTGTGATCATTTCATCATTTATTGAATAAATACATTTTTAACCCCCACAGTGTGAAACAGCTTCTGGTGTGCCAGCAGTTAGCACACAGCTAACTGTTTGAGTCCACCCAGAAGCACCTAGGACTCCTGGTGTGGCGCTGTAGGATCAGCACTGGACTGTGAACTACAAGGTCGTTAGTTCAAACCCACCAACTGCACCTTGGAAACCCTGAACAGGGTCACTGTGCATTGGCACTTACTCAATGGCACTTAACAATAAAACAAGCACCTAGGAAGAGAGGCCTAAGGGTCTCCTTCTAAAACATCAGCCATGCAAGCCTTTGTGGTTCATAATTCTACTCTGACACACGGGGTTGCCATCAATCAGAGTCTAATCAACGGCAGCTGGTTTGATGGTTTTAATTTTGGTGTGCAAAGCACTATGCTAATAAGCTTTGATCTATGTTGTCTAGTCCATTGTACCATATAGCCATCCCACAGGGTTTTCTAAGCTGCTGGTGCTGTGAGATCAAGCACTGGACTGCAAGTTTGAACCACCACAAGATCAGTGGTTCAAACTCAGCAAGTGCTCCTTGGAAACCCTATAGAGAGTCACTGTGAGTCAGAAATGACTCAGTGGAACTTATTAACAACATTTTTACTTACAAGGAGCCCTGATAGTGCTGTGGATTAGGTGTTGACCTAACCACAAGGTCAGAAGTTCAAAACCACCAGCTTCTCTAAGGGAGAAAGACAAGATGGTCTGCTCTGGTAAAGTTTACAGTCTTGAAAGCCCTGTATAGAGTCAGTTTTGGTGAATCTTTACTTATAGTATTAAATCGCTGGATCTTTTTCCCATGAAACTGCTGACTGGTCTTGAACCACCAACCTTTCAATAATAACCAAGCATTTCTCTTATGCTAAGTGGTGGTAGTTGTTCTGAAATATTGTCAAGTCAGTTCTGACTCATAGCGACCCTGTATGGTGTTTCCGTGAAGCAGATGGTGGGCTTGAATTGCCAATCTTTCAGTTAGCAATCCAGTGTTTATCCTAAAGCGCCACACCAGGAGTCCACTATGCTAGGTAGTGGAATGCAATAGTGAACACGTTAAATTCAGATCTTACCTTTCAGAGTTTGAAGTCTATTTGGTAATGCACACACATAAGGAGCTAATTACAACACAGTATGGGGAGTGCTGTGGAGTCCTGGTGTGGCACTGTGGGTTAATGCACTGGACTGCAAAGTCAGTTTGAGCCGCAAGGTTGGTGGTTCAAGTTCACCAGCTGCTCCTAGGAAACCCCATACGGGGTCACTATGGGTCAGCATGGACTCAACAGCACTTAACAATGGGGAGTGCTGTAAGAGAGCAGGACAATTTGCTGAGAGGTACCTAACGTAGACTTGGCAAGGACAGACTGTATTTGTTTCCTATGGCTTCCAACTATTTCAATGTGGATGGCTTAAATAAAACAAGAGAAAGGTATTCTCTTACAGTCCTGGAGGATGAAAGTCTTAAATTCAGGATGTCAGCAGGGTCATGTTCTCTCTGAAAGTTCTAGTGGAAAATCCCTTCTTGTCTCTCCAGTTTCTGGCAGACCCAAGCATTCCTTGGTTTGTGGTAGCATCACTATAATCTTTGCCTCCATTTTCGCAGGACCAACATCCCTTGTCTTATGTCTGTCTCTTCTCCTCTTCTTACAAGGGCACTAGTCATATTGAATTAGGGCCCACCCTACTCCACTATGACCTTGTGTTAAATGTATCTGCAAAAACCCTACTTCCAAATAATGTTGCATGCACAGAAACCATAGGTTGGGATGTAAACATATCTTTTGGGGACCTCAGATCAACCCATAACAGAGGATGAAGATGTGAAGATAAGGATGTCTACAGAAAGGTAGTTTCTGTTGCACTGCCTCTGTCAGATGACTGAGTCATGTTTGCAGAGCTAGCAATTGTTCGTGCTTATGTCTCTCCTGGTCAACTGAAGGCCTTGCTCAGAGTCACCTTGTTCCTGACTGTGCTGTTCAAAACATCTTTCAAAGTTATAGTTTAATAAGGATTAGCAAAAAATTTTGTTCATACTGGTAGTTTTGACTTTCTATTTTTAAATGTACTCTGCCACAGCTAGCCAGAGGGACTTTTATCAACCATTCTCTGCATGTGTCCTGCCTATCCCATCATATTCTTCTAATTCCTAATATTTCAAATATATACGTATTTATAGGTGCATGGAAGAACTTGTGGTGTATTGCTGTAGGATCAGCACTGGACTGTGAACCACAAATTCTGTGGCTTAAACACACCAGATGCTCCTTGGAAACCCTATACCTGGTCTCTGTGAGCCAGAACTGACTCGACAGAATTTAACAACAACAACAACAACATATCTGTTTGTCCGTGTATGTTTGCATTCTTTTTTGGTATAAAACATTCAAGCTCATTTTGGAAATTTTGGAAATTAGAGAAAGGCATAAAAAAAAAAGTGTATATCATAGTCCTGGTGTGGCACTATGGGATCAGCACTGGGCTGCAAACCCCAAGATTAGTGGTTCAAACCAACCAGCAGATCCTTGGAAATTCTACCCCCACTACCCTAAAGGCTTATTTACCCTCAGTGGTTTTTTTTAATGTAAAAGTACATTGTCTTCATGCCAAAAAAGAAAAAATATATATGTTAATTTTTATATCATACTTTTTACCCCTTAAACTTATTCAGGAAAATTTTCAGTGTTATTGAATATTTTAAATGTGGTTTAATGATGCATTCAACATTAGATTATTTCAGAGAACATAACATACATTTTATGTAACTTCCTTCTTTCATTCATTCAACAAATAGTACTGACCATCTACTACATTTCAGGTCTCATGCATAAGGATAAAAAAATAAATAGGACAGACATCAGCCCCAACCCTCATGGTATTTATAATTAACTAAGATAATAATCAAGGGATTAAGCAAATGATTTATTACAATAGTAATAAGAGTCATTAGGGATAAGTCCCCAAAAAATAAAAACAAACCTACTGCCATCGAGTCGATTCTGATTTAAAAGTACGTTGCAATGGGTCTCCAAGACTCTAAATCTTTATGGGAGCAGAGAGCCTCATCTTCATCCCAGGGGGCAGCTGACAGTTCTGACCTAGAAGTTAGCAGCCCAACTCTTATCCCACAGCTCCTCCAGGGCTGCATCGAGGTAAGTACCGGAAGGTAAAAAGTACACAAGAAACCCTGACCTTGATCAGGATAGAGTCCCTTGACAAAGTGACATTTTCAGCTCAGCCCTGGAAGAGCCCAGGATTGGCAAATACTAGACTCTTGGATTAGTAATTAAGGACTTTTCTTCTCTCCTCTACCACTTTTCCATTTTCCCCACAGCAATAGCCAAATGGTGCATCAGTGTGCTGTGCCCTCTAAATACATTGACCACAGGGTCAGGTTCCCATGTAACCCCCTGCCCACCACTCAGCATCAGCCTCTATTCCATCCCTAGCAGAGAGAGAACAGTCAGGAAACAGGGTGGAGGCAACTAGATTAGCCAAAGGACCCACTCCTGTTTATACAAGCAAACTGACAGCCTCTAGCAGTCATTCTTCACCGAAGAGATCAGATATAATTGTAAGCCTTAAGTCCCTCAGGTCAGGTGCCATCGAGTCGGAACCGACTCATAGAGACCCCATGCACAGCAGAACGAAACAATGTTCGATCCTGGGCCAACCTCATTACCGCCGCCACACCTGAATCCATCAATGATGCCACCTGGCTGATCCATCTCGTTGGGGGTCTTCCTCTTCTTCTCTGACCCTCCACCCTACCCA
>NW_006408865.1:1807862-1809509 GCF_000296735.1 Chrysochloris asiatica | reverse complement strand
TGAATCTTTCAATAACGAAAGTCGAGGCTTGAATTTTTTCTTCAGTTCCCCCAGCTTGAGAAATACTGACCGTGTTCTTCCCTTTTGGTTTTCTACAAATAATTCATGTGCTGGTCTGCTAATGGAAAAGCTAGCCATTGAAAACGCTATGGAAGACAGTTTCACTTTGACACAGAGGTAGTTGCCATGAGATGGAGTCAATTTGATGGCAACAGATTTTTAACTGCAAGATGTTTAGGGCAGGATCTGAGGCAAAGGAGGTGCACAGGCTGGGGCCACTCTGCACTTGGCCCCAATAAAGTCATCATTCAATGCTTGAAAAATCAAATTGAGTACAAGCGACTATTTAGGAGCATCAATGTCTGCTGTGACAACCAGTCATTTGTATGGAAGTCAAGAACCAATCTAAAACACCGTTGGCCTCATTCAGGGCCTTGAGGGTAGAAGTGCTTTAAGATGGCCAAATGTCCACTTTGCCATAAAATCTTTGAGAATGGTTTCTTTGAAAGTATTTTCCTTAGAAAATCAAGGAATTGAGACATGCAGAGCTTAATTGTTTGGGGCTTATTGGGGAAGTATCATTCCAAATTATATAAAGCAGAATTTTTAAAGAAATGCAATTTGTACTTTCTAAAATGCCAACCTGAAGTCCAACTGCTAACTAGCCATTTCCACTAGAGGTCCTACCCACTCAACTTAAATGAGCAAGTAAGACTTCTTTGTAGTAATCCCTGAGTGCTTGGATTTATATCACATTCCAGTTAAGTCTTTGGGAATATTTATTCTTTTAAATCAATTAATTCCAGTAATCTTGTTGTTGTCAAATCAATTCCAACTCATAGTTGGAACTTGTATAGGCTTTCTGAAGAGTGGCTGGTGAGTTTGAATCACTAACTTTGTTGATAGAAGTCTAGTGCTTTTCCTACAGTGCCATACCAATGATCTTAGACACAACATAAATTTACTTAGCAAATTCTTTTTTAGCACAATAGAAGCTTCAGCCAATTATAGGTTAAATTGTTATCAATTCTGAAGCAGCAATGTCTTAATTAGAATGTAGCACCAAAAGTTAATTTAAACCTATAAGACCTTTTGATGTCCAGAGCCCAAATTAAGGTGTCCTAGTGGAGTCCTGGTGTGGCACTGTGGGCTAATGTGCTGGACTACAAAGTCGGTTTGAACCTCAAGGTCGGAGGTTCAAGTTCATTAGTCACTACTTGGAAATCCCATACAGGGCCACTATGGACAAGAACCAACTCAATGGTACTTACTAACAATAGTGACACAATGGTTAAATGCTCAGTTGGTAACTAAAAGGTTGGCAGTTCAAGCCCACCCAGTGGCTCTGCAGGAGCAAAATCTTTTTTGATCAGCTAGAAACTCATGGGACAGTTCTACTCTGTCAAAAGGGATCACTAAATGTCAAAACTGACTCCATGGCAATTAACAACATGTAAATATTTACTGATGAAGATCAAAGAGCACAGCCTTCAGATGGATTGCAACTCAATGTCAAGAAAACAAAAATCCTCATCACTGGACCAATAAAAAACATTCTTATCAACAGAGAAAAGATTGAAGTTGTCAAGGACTTCATTCTTCTTGGATCAACTATCAACACTCATGGAAGCAGCAGTCAAGAAATCA
>NW_006408865.1:1805571-1807677 GCF_000296735.1 Chrysochloris asiatica | reverse complement strand
AGGAAGACCGTAGAAGAACTGAAGCATTTGAGTTACGGTGTTGGAGGAGAATATTGAAAGTGCCATGGGCTGCCAAAAAAAACAATAGATCTGTGTTGGAAGAAGTACAGCCAGAGTGCTCCTTAGAGGCCAAGATGGCCAAACTTTGTCTCTCATACTTTGGACGTATTGTCAGGAGGGACCAGTCCCTGAAGAAGGATATCATGTTTGGTAAGGTGGAGGGTCAGAGAAAAAGAGGAAGACCCTCAGAGAGATGGATTGGCAAAGTGACAGCATCAATGGGCTCAAGCGTGGCAACATTAGTGAGGTTGGCCCAGGATCAGGCAGCGTTTCGTTCTGCTGTGCATAAGGTCACTATGAGTCAATACAAACTTAATGGTACCTAATAACAACAAAAAACAACAACAAATAACATCATGGTAAATAGAGAAAAAATTTAAGTTGTCCAAGACTTCATTTTGCTCAGATCCACCATCAACACTCATGAAAGCAGTAGTCAAGAAATCAAACAACATATTGCATTAGGCAAATCTGCTGCACAAGACCTCTTTAAAGTGTTCAAGAGCAAAGATGTCAGTTTGAGAACTAACAGGTGCCTGACCCAAGCCATGGTATTTTCAATAAACTCATACGTATCTGAAAGTTGGACAGTGAGTAAGGAAGACCATAGAAGAATTGATGGGAGAATATTAAAAATACCATGGACTGCTAGAAGAATAAACTAATCTGTGTGGAAGAAGTACAGCCAGACTGCTCCTTGGAAGCCAGGATGGCCAGACTTCATCTCTCATGCTTCAGACATATTATCAGAAGGGACCAGATGCTAGAGAAAGATATAATGCAAGGTAAAGTGAAATGTCAGTGGAAAAGAAGAAGACCCCCAAGAAGATGGGTTGGCACAGTGACAGTAGCAATGGGTCAACCTTAACAACAATTATGAAGATATTGTAGGATCAGACAGTGTTTAATTCTGTTGTACGCAAGGTCGCCGTGAGTTGGAATTAAATCGATGGCCACTGTGCGATATAATTCCATAATAAAAAAAAAAACAAACTCTGACAATATATGCCCTAATCCTAATAAGATTTTTTTTAAGATGCTTATAAAAACTTCTAATTTTATACTCTCTAGGTTGATGTCAGCTGGTGTTTATCCAACATTTTTCACCCAGAGATGGAGTTTGCGTCTAATTTGGTATCTTGCTCAGCTTTCTAACACTCTCCAGGTGAAAAAGAGGAGGTGTTAGTTGCAAAATCGGGATCAGACTTGATAAACTTTTGCCTTTTTGTTGTCTGTGCCATCTAATTGTGATACAGTGGTTCCCAAAGAATGTTTTAAATAGAGGCCATATCACCCGGCCTATAATAAAAAAGAAAAATGTGGCATCAGGATTGGAGGAAGACTCATTAACAACCTGCAATTGGCAAATGATACAACCTTGCTTGCTGAAAGTGAAGAGGACTTAACACATTTACTGATTAAGATCAAAGAGCACAACCTTCTATACGGATTACATCTCAATGTCAAGAAAACAAAAATCCTCACCACTGGACCCGTAAACAACATTCCTATCAACGAAGAAAAGATTGAAGTTGTCAAGGACTTCATTCTTCTTGGATCAACTATCAACACTCACGGAAGTAGCAGTCAAGAAATCAAAAGATGTATTGCATTAGGCAAATTTGCTGCACAAGACCTTTTTAAAGTGTTGAAGGGCAAAGATGTCAGCTTGAGGACTAAGGTGCGCCTGATCCAAGCCATGGTATTTTCAATAACCCCATATGCATGCAAAAGCTGGACAGTGAATAAGGAAGAAGAATTGATGCTTTTGAGTTATGGTGTTGGAGGAGAATATTGAAAGTGCCATGGGCTGCCAAGAGAACCAATAGATGCGTTTTGGAAGAAGTGCAGGCAGAGTGCTCCTTGGAGGCCAACATGGCCAAACTTCGTCTCTCATACTTCAGACATATTGTCAGGAGGGACCAGTCGCTGGAGAAGGATATCATGTTTGGTAAGGTGGAGGGCCAGAGAAAAAGAGGAAGACCCCCCAACGAGATGGATTGCCCAAATAGGAGCATCGATGGACTCAAGTGTCGCAACAGTAGT
>NW_006408865.1:1758004-1805471 GCF_000296735.1 Chrysochloris asiatica | reverse complement strand
CATATTGTCAGGAGGGACCAGTCGCTGGAGAAGGATATCATGTTTGGTAAGGTGGAGGGTCAGAGAAAAAGAGGAAGACCCCAAACAAGAAGGATTTGCCAAGTGGCAGCATCGATGGACTCAAGCGTGGCAATAGTAGTGAGGTTGGCCCAGGATCGGGCAGTGTTTTGTTCTTCTGTGCATAAGGTTGCTATGGGTCAATACCAACTCAATGGCACCTAACAACAACATAATAATAATAAAACTCAATATCTCCTTGCAGACGCTTCATCCTCGACAGCTCTTAGTATGTATCCCTGTAATGTTATCACATTAAAACAAATTCATGTGATAGCCATGGGCTCCACCTTCTTGCCAGGCCTTTTCCACCCATTACAAATGGCAAATGCATTTTCACCCTGCCCAGCTTTCCTTCATGCTCCATAGGAGACCTAGCTAAATGATCATCCTCTGCTCCACCTTTGACAATATCTTCATCTATTCCTTCCAAGAACTGTTCATGATTCTATGACGTGGTTGATTTTCAGTATACCCATGCAGGGGAGTCTTAAGCTCTCATTTTTTCATCAAAGTGGCTCAGTAGTTTGGTTTACTAAGTAACTGCAATTTGTGTTTTTCCCCTCAAGGGTAGATCTGAACCTTACAAAGGCAGGTACTAAAAACCCTCCATAGCTGCAGCTCCATAACTGGTCCAGGTTTTCCTGAGCACTTTTCTTTTTCTATCCTTAACACCTGGGTAGTTGCTCTCCCCCGCCTGCATTGGAAAATCATCCCAGGTGCTTTTAAGAGTACAGATCAGGGTTTCAACGTGGTTCATTCCAGTTCAAACCCCTGCTGAGAATTTGCATTTCCACCCCATATAAACTGATACTGAATCTACAGTTTAACAAGATCCTCAGGTAATTCTTGTGTATATATACAAATTACCTGGAGATCTATGTAAGAATCACCTGGGGGATGTTAATAAAATGTAGATTCTGATTCAGTATATCTGGAGTGGAAATGTAAATGCTCAGCAAGGGTCTAACTGGCATGACCTGCACAGGTGCACAGATCCGAACCCCTACCAATTGAATAGGAAATCTTATGAGTCAATCTGAGCGCTTGTATTTTTTAATAGCTTCCACATGAAAGGTGCAGCCAGGGTTGAAAACCACAGTCTGTCAGTGTTAATTAGAATGGTGCTCATATCACTTGTTAAGGTTTTTAAGAAAAATATTCCAGTGAAATCCATGGGACTGTTGCATATATTAGTACTATTTCTTTGCATTTGCCTAGAGATTTTAACATTAGTAGTACTCTTACTACTCATAATTAATAAATATTTATAGATAAGTACCTGACTGCTAACCACCAGCTCACTGGTTCAAACCCACTAACCACTCCTTGGAAACCCTATACAGAGTCGTTATGAGTCAAAACCAACTCTTGGTGTGGTGCTGTGGACTAATGCGTCAGACTGCAAAGTCATTTGAACTGCAAGGTCAGTGGTTCAAGCTCACCAGCTGCTCCTTGGAAACACTATACAGGGTCACTATGGGTTGGAATCGACTCAACGGCACATAACAACAACAACCAGGAAGTATCCAAAAAGAACCAAGTCTGTAGCCATTTAATCAATTCTGACTTGTATGTACTATATAGGACAGATTAGAATTACGACACAGAGTTTCCAAGACTGTAAATCTTAATGGAAACAGATTGCCACATCTTTCTCCAGCAAAGCCATTGGTGATTTTTTTGGTTAGAAGCTGAGACCCATTATATCACCAGGGTACCTTTTACCGGGAAAATACTAGGTGCTAAAACAACAAAGATAAAGAAGACATACCTTGACTTTAGAGGCACAAAGACTAATATGTTGTTGTTGTTGTTATTAGGTGCCATCAAGTCAGTACCAGCTCATAGCGACCTTATGCACAGCAGAACGAAACACTGCTGATCCTGGGCCACATCACTACTGCTTGAGTCCATCAATGCTGCCACTTGGCCAATCCATCCCGTTGGGGGTCTTCCTCTTTTTCTCTGACACTCCACCTTACCAAACATGATATCCTTCTCCAGTGACTGATCCCTCCTGACAATATGTTTGAAGTATGAGAGACGAAGTTTGGCCATGTTGGCCTCCAAGGAGCACTCTGGCTACACTTCTTCCAAAACACATCTATTGGTTCTTTTGGCAGCCCAAAGCACTTTCAGTATTCTCCTCCAACACCATAACTCAAAGGCATCAATTCTTCTAAGGTCTTCCTTATTCACTGTCCAGCTTTCACATGCATATGAGGTTATTGAAAAGACCATGGCTTGGGTCAGGCACACCTTAGTCCTCAAGCTGACATCTTTTTTTTTTTATTTTAATAAATGTTTTCTTGTGAATTATGTGATAGTTTACATGGGATACCATAGGTTTAACATTTATTCTGTCATATAACGTTTCATTGCCATAGTTACAATCCCGTCCATGCATCATCAACCAACCAAAGTGTATACCATGCAAGCCTGCCACCCCCACCCCCGGTCATCAGGACACAGCCCCTTTCCCTCTCTGGATCTCAAGTCCCCAGCCTGTCCATCTCTCCACATCATTGTCTCGGACTTCATCTCAGGCGTCACGACTTCTCTGGGTAGGGTCCTGCTCTCCACTCTTCTCCATTGTTGGTTCCAGGGCCCTCCACTCCTAGACTGAAAAGTTAATCACTCCCCTCCTTGCTATAAAACGTCTACCTTTACATTTCCATCCCTCACAATCAGTCCTGATAACAAGTATTCACTATTGCATCACAAGAGACCCATCTGCATTTCATTTCATCAGCCCTTCCTAGACAGACAGGTTGGCTATTACTCACTGGAGACTCTACCTTCCTCCACACCCTCTGGATCTAGATTCCCTCTTGAAAGCTTGTAAGCCAGTCACATATTGCCTTTGTAGTCCCCCCCTCCCCCCATTTTGGGTAGCCAATGTCCAAGTTGCCCATCCCTGTCTACTCTTTATGTGGAGGGGGTGAGAATGATTCTTGCAGTGAGGATTTGTTTCCTCTTTTGAGCTACTGCATCCATATGTGTAGGTCATGTTCATCAAATTGTATCAAATGACGCTTTTTTTTCCTCTTCTTTCTTCTTCGGGCTGAGGTCTGATCATCCAGTTATTGAAGCCAGGTCAAGTGGGTATTATCTGCAAGTGTGGATGTTCTTGTGCATATGCCCTCTCTTCTTATCAGCTGAATGCTTCACTCTCCACTCTAGTCCTCTGTGACTATGTCACTGACTCTGGGCCCAAGAGTCCCCAGGTCTTGCCACACCCCTGGCCAACCAGGTCTCCACCCAGGTTCACAGGAGTCTACTGAACGTTGTAGGGCTTAGCTCGCCACTTCATTGCTGTTTTTCCCTCACTTCCTGTTATGGGTTATGTGTGTGGTTGCCAATCAGAGTGTGTATTCCCATTGCATCTTAGTCTTGGAAGAGGATTTGCACTGAGGGGACCTGACCACTTGCCTTGATGTCTCCTGGGCAAGCAACTTGCTTATTCTTGTAGTCCGTCTGCCCCTATTGTTTGCTCTTCAACACTTTAAAAAGGTCTTGTGCAGCACATTTGCCTAATGCAATACATCATATAATTTCTTGACTGCTGCTTCTGTGAGTGTTGATAGTTGATCCAAGAAGAATGAAGTCCTTGACAACTTCAATCTTTACTCCATTGATAAGAATGTTGTTTATGGGTCCAGTGGTGAGAATTTTTTATTTCTTTACCAAAGGCTGTACTCTTTGATCTTCATCAGTAAGTATTTTAAGTCCTCTTCACTTTCAGCAAGCAAGGTTGTATCATCTGGATATCACAGGTTGTTAATGTGTCTTCCTCCAATCCCAGTGCCACATTCTTCTTCGTAAAACCTATCTTTGTGGATTATTTCCTCAGCATACAGGTTGAATAAGTATGGTGAAAGAATACAACCTTGTTGCACACCTTTCTTAATTTTAAACCATTTAGTGTTCCCATGTTCTGTTCGAACAACTGCTTCTTGGTCCAGGTATAGATTCCTCATGAGCACAATTAAGTGTTCAGGAATATTCATACTTTATAATGTTGTCCATAGCTTGTCATGATCCACACAATCAAAAGCTTTGCGTAGTCAATAAAGCACAGGTAAACATCTTTCTGATATATTGTTGTTGTTATGTGTCGTGGAGTCAGTTCCAACTCATAGCGACCCTGTACAGGGTTTCCAAGCTGTAAATTTTTATGGGAGCAGAAAGCTTCATCTTTCTCCCGTGGAACAGCTGGCAGTTTTGAACTGCTGACCTTGCAGTTCGCAGCTCGATTCATAACCACTACGCTGATGTATAGATGACATCAAAACAAAGACTTCCAGAAAGGTCACAGGTGCCATCTATAAAGTCCAAGGAGAGAGGGACCAGATATGCCTAGGAGGGTCAGGAAAGGATTCATGCAGGTGGCAATTCTTACATTGACTCTGGAAAGATGGGTAGAGGAGTTGCCAAATGAAAGGTGGGAACTAAAAGAGGTTTCAGGAATTTCAGACAGAGGGGATACTGTAAACAATGACAAAAACAGGTATGAAATATCCTAGCATGTTCTACTAAATAGGTAGAACAAGAAACAGAAGAAAAAATGAGGCTACAAGGTAGACAAGGGATTTAAATCTCAGACTAAAGAATTTGGAATTTATCTTGGTGGGAACTGGGTATCCAACATTTTTTGCAAAGTGTCCCTATCAATAAAGAAAAATTAACACATACCTCCAATATGTTTGTTTGTTAATGATTTACCTAGATGCAATGCTTCATTAATATATTATAAAACAGACACCAAAAAATAGAAAAAAAATCTTTTCTGTAAGTATTTTTATTTAACTTTTTATTGCGAAGGTACAATTCAGACACACTTTGCTTCATCCCACTGACTGCAGTCTCTTCAATATAACATCACTTGTCCCACTTCCTCCCTATGTTTCCTGTTTATATTCCTCCTCCTTTCCTAGCCCTTATAAACTTTGTCCTTGGGTAACGGCTGCCCTTTTGATCTCAAATGGTTGAGTGTCCATACCTCACTAGTGTTATTGTTCCCTTTATAGATCTATCTCTTTTTCGGTTAAAAATTGAGTCATGGGCTGAATTCCAATCTCAACTTGAAGATTAACAAAGCGCCATAGTCTCAGGGGGTCCTACCAGTCTAACAAATGAGATTAAAAATAACTATCCATGGTAATTCTGAGATTGTCTTCCCAGTGAATTATCTTGGACATCACTAGAATATATACACTCCATTTTGAAACCACTGCTTCAGATTTGGAGTCATCAACATGATCTGTACTTTATAGAATGCTTGAGGTAGGGAGGGTGAATAGTGGGAAAACGAAACCCTAGAGCTGTAATGATTTTCCAATGATTATACAACTAATCATAGTATGAAGAGGCGAAGAACTCACACCTCAGACCCAGGCCGAGTTTTCCTAATACTCCACATTACCTCCTTGAGCTATACTCCTCACCACCATTACCTGTGAAGTCAAGAAAATTTGGACTAGATCTAGCTGTGTGTTCAACCACGTAATCCCTTCCTGGTCTACCAAACCCAAGAGAAATTCTGACAAAAAGGACTGGAAAACATCATTAGGATGAGACTGAATTGAGACCACTGTATGAAGGTTGAGGAGACTAGGTGATTTCAACAAGAAATAGGGTAGCCTTGGTTAACAGAGACCTATCATGTACACATAAGAATGAACTCTGGATTTTTAAAGAAGGCAGTAGTGGATGGAGAGAGCACAGACTTTGGAATCAGAGGAACTTGATTTTGAATCCTAACTCTGTCATTTACTATGCTTTGTATCAAATTGGACAACTTATTAATGCTAACTTATGTTCCTCACTCATAGGGCTGGTCAATTTCTAACCCATAAGACTGACTGGAATGCTAAGTAAACTTTCAGTACATGTTCTTTTTCCTTCCTTTCCTCCACAAATAGAATGACCAGTTGTACTAAATACTAAGATTGGACTGAGTATTAAATAAAATTTCATCATTCCTGAGTCATGAAGAAAGCATTTCAAGAACTTCCATTACATTATTATTGTGAATTAAAGAAATGTTTGTTTCTTGTTAGAAAACAATGACTAAACTAGCTCTTTCTATGCTGATAATAGTTGTCATTTAAAATTAAGAAAGCCAAAGGTCATTAAAAAGAAAAAAAGAAACAAAAAGTGGATGTCAGAAGACACTGGAATTGTCTCTTGAATGTAGTGTAGTTTCAGTAAAAAGAAGAAATGATGATGTAAAAGAGCTGAAATGTCCAAAGACCTGAAGGTAGAAATTTAAAAAGGAAGAACATGCCTGGCTGAAGAACTAAAGAAAAAAATCAAGCTTGAAGTTCTAATATTAAAGAATTGTACTGACCGGGAAAAAGTACTGACCGAAGCAGGAAGCTTCAAAAGAAAATGGAAGGATTACACAGAGTCACTGCGCCAAAAAGAATAGGTCAACATTCAACCATTTCAGAAAGTAGCATCTGATCAAACACTGATGATATTGAAGGCAGAAGTCCAATTTGCACTGAAGGCATTAGTGAAAAACAAGGTTCTAAGAATTGACAAAACACCAACTGAGATGTTTTAACAAATGGATACAACAGTGGAAGCACTCACATAACTATTCCAAGAAATTTAGAAAACAGACCTGGCCAGCTGATTGGAAGAGATCCATATCCCTGCCCTTTCCAAAGAAAGGCAATCCAACAGAATGCAGAAATTTCCAAACAGTATCAGTATCTCACTCAAGTAACATAATCCTGAAGATAATTCCACATCAGTTGGAGCAATACATTGAAAAGCAAGCCAGATTCAAAAGAGGATGTGGAATAAGAAATATCATTGCTGATGTCAGATAGATCCTAACTGAAAGCAGAGAATACCAGAAAGATGTTTATTTATGTTTATTTATTGACTATGCAAAGTCATTCAACTATATGTATCATAACAGATTGTGTAAAACATTGTGCAGAATGGAAATTACAAAACACTTAATTGTGTGCATAGACCAAGACGCAGTCATACAAACAGAACAAAGAGTTATTGCATGGTTTAAAATCAGGAGATGTGTATGTCAGAATTGTATCATTTCACCATACTTATTCAATGTGTAGGTTGAGCAAATAATCCAATTAGCAGGATTATATGAAGAAAGATTCCTGGTGTGACACTGTAGGATAAGCACTGAACTTCTAACCACAAAGTGGTCCACACCCACCAGCTGCTCCTTAGAAACTCTATACAGGATCACTATGAGTCGGAAACAGCTCCATGTGACTTAACTCGGCTCAGTATTGAAGAAATGCTTATTAACAACCTACGAGATGCAGATGACACAAACGTGCCTGCTGAAAATGAAGAGGACTTGAAGCATTTACTGATGAAGATCAAAGACCACAATCTTCAGTAAGGATTACACTTCAATTATAAAAAAAAAAAAAAAAAAAAAATCCTCACAACTGAACCAATAAGCAACATCTTGATAAATGGAAAGAAGATTGAAGTGGTCAAGAATTTCATTTTGTTTGGATCCACCATCAATAACCATGGAAGCAGCAGTCAGAAAATCAAACCTTGGGCAAACGCATTGCATTGGGCAAATCTGCTACGAAAGACCTGTTTAACATGTTGAAAAGCAAAGATACTATTTTGAGTCTAAGATGTGCCTGACCCATTTTCAATCATCTCAAATGCTTGTAAAAGCTGGGCAATGAATAAGGAAGACCTAATAAGAATTGGTGCCTTGAAATTATGGTATTGGCAAATATTAAATATGCCATGGACTGCCGGAAGAATAAACAAATCTGTGTTGGAAGAAGTCAGCTAGAATTCTCCTTAGAAGCAAGGATGGTAAGACTTTGTCTCAAGTACTTTGAACAGATTATCAAGAAGTATCAGTCCCTAAAGAAAGACATCATGCTTGGTAAAGAAGATCAGTGAAAAAGAGTCAGACCTTCAACATAATGGGTTGACACAGTGACTGCACCGTTGAGCGCAAGCAGAGGAAAGAATGTGAGAATGGCACAAGCTGGACAGTGTCTCCTTCTGTGATATGTAGGTTCCTGTGAGTTGGAACAGACTCAATGGCACCTAACAGCAACAGCAACCAGTAGTCCACTAGGTACCTAGGGTTTTATTAGGTAGTGTGGAGTCCTGATGTGGCTCTTTAGGACAAGCACTGAACTACTAATCACAAGGTCATCAGTTCAAACACACCAACTGCTCCTCGGAAACCCTATCTATACAGGAAGGCTATGAGTCAGAACTGACTTGACAGCACTTAGCAAGAACAACATATATCCAACAACATTATTTGAAGCAAGTATTATTGTCCTTGGAGTCCACGGGTGGTATAAATGATGAACACACCCAGCTACTGACCAAAAGGTTCAAGTCCATCCAGAGGCAAACACCCTGATAATCTACTTCTAAAGAAATCAGTCATTGAAACCTCTGTGGAGCGCAGTTCCATTCTGATACTCATGGCAACACCATGAGCCAACTCAATGGGAACTGTTTTGAGGTGGGTGTTTTGTCTTTTTGGGGGGAGAGAGGGTGTCCTCATTTTAAAATGAAGTTAATTAGTGGAGACCCCCCAACTGAAATCCAATCTTGTTATACAAAGTCTTCTCTCTTAACTTTTACATTAGGTTAAATGGTGGGACTAGCGATTCAGAAGTAGTTTGTCATTCTTTCTTCCTAGTCTGTCTTTGTTTGGAAGCTCATCTGAAGCATGTCCACCATGGGTGACCCTGCTGGTTATTTAAAATACCAGTGGCAGTACTTCTGAGAAATCTGTACCTAGACCAAGAAGCAGTTGGTCTAACAGAGCATTGGAACACTGAATGTTTTAAAATTGGGAAAGGTGTGCGACAAGGTTGTGTTCTTTCACCATACTTATTCAACCTGTATGCTGAGCAAATAATATGAGAAGCTGGGTTATATGAAGAAAAATGTGGCGTCAGGATTGGAGGAAGACTCTAACAACCTGCATTATGCCGATGATACAACCTTGTTTGCTGAAAGTGAAGAGGACTTGAAACATTTAGTTATGAAGATCAAAGAGCACAGCCTTCTATATGGATTACATCTCAATGTCAAGAAAACAAAAATCCTCACCACTGGACCAATAAACAACATTCTTATCAACAGAGAAAAGATTGAAGTTGTCAAGGATTTCATTCTTCTTGGACCAACTGTCAACACTCGCGGAAGCAGCAGTCAAGAGATCAGACAACGTATTGCATTAGGCAAATCTGCTGCACAGGAACTTTTTAAAGTATTGAAGAGCAGAGATGTCAGCTTGAGGACTAGGGTACGCCTGACCCAGGCCATGGTGTTTTCAATAGCCTCATATGGATGCAAAAGCTGGACAGTGAATAAGGAAGATCGTAGAAGAATTGATGCCTTTGAGTTGTGGTGTTGGAGGAGAATACTGAAAGTGCCATGGACTGCCAAAAGAACCAATAGATCTGTTTTGGAAGAAGTGCAGCCAGAGTGCTCCTTGGAGGCCAAGATGGCTAAGCTTCGTCTCTCATACTTTGGACATATTGTCTGGAGGGAACAGTCGCTGGAGAAGGATGTCATGCTGGGTAAGGTGGAGGGTCAGAGGAAGACCCCCAATGAGATGGATTGGCCTGGTGGCATCATTGATGGATTCAAGTGTGGCAGCGGTAGTGAGGTTGACCCAGGATCGGACATTGTTTCGTTCTGCTGTGCATGGGGTCGCTATGAGTCAGTTCCGACTCGATGGCACCTGACAACAACGACAAATGGTGGGAAGAAGTCCCGGGTGGTATCAACTACTAGCTAAAAGTTTTGATGGTGGAAACCCACCCAGAGGTGCCTCAGAAGGCATGTCCAGTGACCTGCTTCCAAAAGATCACATTTTTAAAAACCCTATGAAGCAATTCCACTCGCACACCCGGGGTTACCATGAGTCAGAATAAACTGAACAACAACAAAGGGTATGAATCTATAACCTCATTTCACAAGTTCTTTCACAGAGGTAATATTCATTCCAGAGTCAAGACTGCCTTCCAAAATGCAGCTGAGATGTTCAAAAAACACATTTATATTCTTAAAGTTTCCAAGAAATCCTACAGAAAATCAATCAGTCTATTTTTATTTAACCCAGCCTCTAATTTATTTGACCATGTTTTTCAGAAATGCATACTAATATCTCCCCGGAACAAGTATTCAATAAGCACTAGTTTGGGTAATGCTCGTCTAAAGGAGCCCTAAATTTCCTTCTATGTGATATGTTACTTGGTATTATCAAACAGCGAAAAGCAGATGAAATATTGTTCTCCTCACCCTCTGGAAGATTTAGTACACACAGAACAGAGAAGATTATATAGCTCTGTTTTACACAAGCAATTCCACAGAGATAAGTCTTTAGTCTCCACTTCTTGCCACTCATCAAGCTTGATCCCTTTCACAAACACAAAATTTGTTTTGGAAAGACAAAACTAAAGGTGTTATTAAGTGGTTCTAAGCATCCTGGAATTACACGATTCCATTCAGTGTGTGCTTTTCAGAACAGAAGGAATGAGTGTACAGCAGAACAAACAACTCCTGAGAGAAAACATCTCTCCTTATGCAAGTGCCTATGACTAAAGAAAGCCTCCTCCTTAAAAAGAGCCCTTAGTGGTGGGGCTGTGAGTCTGGTTTATGAGTGCTCCCAGAGTGGGGGAATCACAGACAGAAAGTGCACACAGAACCAGAAGGAACATACTGTGCTAATCTGAAATTTGTCATGGTCCCCTGCAGGGGCCTGGAGGCTACCGAAGGACATCACAAAAGGAAGAATGCAGAGAGAGGTGGGAAGGGTTGTAGCCAGAGAAAGCCAAGAGGTTGAAGCTGGTTGGCAGATTTGTTCCACTATTGGACTGAACTCCATAATGCAGCCACTGAACAACAGCCTATAGATTGAGACCTTGTTAAGATCAGATGCTGATGTCCTTCTGTGTTCTTTCCCGGTGATTCACAGAAGACTCAGAGAAAGTGTAATCACAGAAACCAATCTCATTCTGGGGAAAGTGCTTCCTGATGTTTTCTGTAAGAAATAGGGTTTGGCTTTAGAATATTGAGAGACCAACCACAAAACAAGGATGTTAAACTTGAAGTGACAGATGCAGTACTGAAGGAGAATATTAGTTGAATAAGGAGATGTAAAGAGCCTTTTCTTCTTACCATACACAAAGTGTCTGGGAGTTACTGAACAATATAATAAACTGAGCTTGGGGTATCTTTCTCCCCTCCCAGAGATACATGCTAAAATAAGCAAAGATTGTAGCAGGACATCCATATAAATTTTACATTCATTCTGAGATTTGAAAGTCCAATTGGTAAAGTGCTCAATAACTCACCAAAAGGTTGGTGGGTCAAACCCTCCCAGAGATGCCTCTGGAGACAGTCTGGGCAATCTGCTTCCAAAAGATCAGTATTTAAAGCCCCATGAAGAGCAATTCTACTGTGCACATATGGGTTCGTCATGAGTCAGAAGCAGCCTGACAGCTGGTTTTCCTTCTCAGGTTTTGAAGTATTAGCCTGTCTTTGAAGTACACAGAGCTACTACCTGTTGGAGCTACAACCTTCAGAACCAAAGCACTATAGGATTGCACTGGACCACAAGGTTAATTTGAACCACAAGTTCTGCAGTTCAAACTCACCAACTGGTCTTCAGAAACCCTACACAGCAGGGACAGTTGTTGTTAGGTGTCATCAAGTTGATACTGACTCATAGTGACCCTATGCACAACAGAACAAAACACTGCACGGTCCTGGGCCAACCTCACAATTGTTGCCACACTTGAGCATATTGATGTTGCCACTTGGCCAATCCATCTCACTGGAGGTCTTCCTCTTTTTCTCTGACCCTCCACCTTGTTGTTATTGTTGTTGTCAGGTGCCATCGAGTCGGAACCGACTCATAGCGACCCCATGCACAGCAGAACGAAACAATGTCCGATCCTGGGCCAACCTCACTACCGCTGCCACACTTGAGTCCATCAATGATGCCACCTGGCCGATCCATCTCGTTGGGGGTCTTCCTCTTTTTCTCTGACCCTCCACTCTACCCAGCATGACATCCTTCTCCAATGATTGTTTCCTCCGGACAATATGTCCAAAGTAGGAGAGACGAAGCTTAGCCATCCTGGCCTCCAAGGAGCACTCTGGCTGCGCTTCTTCCAACACAGATCTGTTTGTTCTTTTGGCAGCCCATGGCACTTTCAATATTCTCCTCCCACACCATAACTCAAATGCATCAATTCTACGGTCTTCCTTATTCACTGTCCAGCTTTTGCATGCATATGAGGTTATTGAAAATACCATGGCTTGGGTCAGGCGCACTTTAGTCCTCAAGCTGACATCTTTGCTCTTCAACACTTTAAAAAGGTCTTGTGCAGCAGATTTGCCTAATGCAATATGTCATTTGATTTCTTGGCTGCTGCTTCCTTTAGTGTTGATAGTTGATTCCTGGAACTCATTTGGTCTGGCCCTTCCAAGGCAACTGCAGATGGGACTCAAAATTCAATAAATCTAGGAGCTTTTTTCATATTAACATAAATTTATATTAAATTAATCATAATGATAACATAAATTTTGAGGGACAAGCAAAGAATGTCCATTATGAACTAGACAGGACACATATGAGTATATGATGGGACAGACATGTATGTTTCGCATTGGCTACCCATGCCCATCTGCCTGTACTGCGGTAACTCAGAGAACAGTCAGTGCCAGGCAGACTGGGAGTGTACATGTTGAGAAAGTGTTAACACACTGTGAAACTACAGTGATCCAGTGATGATGAGGAGAAATGAGATGATTCCTCGAGATGTTGATGGCCTTGCTTATGATGATTGATGATGATGTTGTCCACTTCTTTGTCAACACAGCCGATAACTCCAATACAATCCTTATCCACACATCCATGATCAACAATCTTGCAAAAACTGAATCTCAGATGAAGATTAAGGAAATTACAGTACACAGAAAAGACCTCAAGAGTTGATGATACATATTTCGGATATGTTCCAAATCAAAGATGCAGGATTAGAACAGCCCTCAAAGCAAAATAATCACATCACTGGCAACACACACACTGGTTAGTTATTAAAGCCTAAGTGTTATGATGTCCTATACATGGTGACTACAAAGAAAAGACAAGTTGATGCAGAGTGTCTATGTTTCCAAGAGAAATGGACACATGATTATTTTTGTTGTTGACGTCAGAGGCAAACCTGTGTATCTAGTTTGTGGTGATGCATTAGCAGTAATGGAAAAAGCCAATCTGGAGTATCATTACTGCTCATGACATACTAACCTCAATGAATGGGGAAGACAAATGTGTCTGGATAAAATCAATGCTCTAAAGCAGAGTTTGGAATCAAACTCTAGGTCTCATTGAACGAGCTCATTGTAAAGAAGCAAGGCCTCAGGTAGAGGGAAGTTGGTGAAAGAGTACCTGGGGGCTGCTGCGGAGTTGCTAGCACTGACAAAGTAAAATGCTTCCGAGTGTTAGTTTGTCTCAGAGACCCTTCGCAGGTTGGATTACTAATTTCACACAAGATAGAGAAAAACCATTGAAGAATTCTGCAGGAGAGTTCCAATTTTTCCTCTCTGGAGTGTGGTGAGACAATGAATGTAACAAATACTTACCAACTGACAGTTTTCATTCCTAGGACACTCGAGTGAAACTGCTGTCACTGGAAACCATGCACAGCACTATACTACCAGAGGTGAGGACTTGTTTGAAAGACTTATTTTATCAATAAAAAAAAAAAAACCTTTTATTGATAAAACATTTGAACAGTTAAGTGGCCTTACTACAGATGAAGCTCGAACCATGGTTGCCTCGCAAACAGGATTAATTGCATGTGTCAAGAAAGAATCAGATTGTGTTAGTGATTTGATTATATGCCATTGCATAATACACCCAGAATGTATCTGTGCACAGCCATTGCAGCTCAACAATGTGATGTCAATAGTAGTGCCATGTATAAATTTTGTCAAAAGCAAAGGGTTTAACAGCTGCCACTTTAACTAGTTACAGAATGATCTTGAATCTGAGTACAGTGATCATGTTAATCACTGTGAAGTGCAGTGGCTGAGTCGCAGGAACATGCTCATGAGGTTTTATGAACTACAGGATGTAGTCAAGCGGTTCATGGAGATGCAGGGAAAACCTGTCAGGGATAGCAACTGTGATAGCTGTGTGATCTAGTGTCCATGGTGGCATTACCAAGTACCTCTCTGAGCTGAACATCAAGCTGCAGGACACCAGCCAGCTTCTCAGCTCCCTGCTTTCAAACGGAAATCATTGGAAGTTACAGTAGGCTGTGGAAAGTGCAACTTGAAAGGAACAACACAGTGTCTTTCCCCACTCTGGAAGGACGAAAGCCTTCTACAATGCTGGAATATGCTGGTGAATATGCGAAACTAATTGAGGCATTTAATGAAAGATTCAAACACAAGAAAAGTAAACAAATGAAATTGTACATCTTTGCTACACCGTTCAATGTTGTACCAGCTGATGTGCCTGATAACCTACAACATGAAATCATTCTGCTGCAAAACAATGATGATCTGAAAGCTAGGTGTGATAGCCTCTCCTGCTTGAGTTCTATAAACATACATAAGCAATGATGAATTTCCCACTTTGAGGAGACATGCATTGAAATATGCATCTGTGTTCAGAACAACTTACTGTTATGAGCAGTTATTTTCAAAACTTACCATTAAAAAGAGTCAGCTGTGCTCCTGATTGACGGATGCAAACATGGAAAAGCAGTTGTGAGTAGCAACATCATCAGTACCAGCTGACATCACACACCTCACCAAAGAAAAGCAGTTCCAGCCATCACAATGGGAGTGAGTTAATTAAATCTTTGACAAAATATTATTTTTTTAAGTTGTTAATTTTATATGGTCTATGAATGATGTTATAAATATCCAAATGGCCTTTGGCAGAAAGAAGTTTCCCCACCCTGCTACACAGAGTCACTGTGAGTCAGAACTGACTCAATGGCACTTAACAACAATCCTATAGAACACAGGAGAAATGAGTGCCCATTAAGTTGCTGCATTGTATTTATCCAATAGTTCCTGTTCAGTTGTTTACCCCTCTTTTATTCTCATCTAAAGAAATCATTTTCTTTGAATACTAAATACATTTCCAGGTCATAAAAAATGATTTCCGCCTTTGACCAGTGATCCTAGGGACTCAACTCCCTCTAATTTTCAAGTTCTAGTTCAGCTATGGTTGAAATAGTCTGAGTTTGAAAGATATTCTTGATTGGGCTCTGTGTTTAAAAGTAAGCAGGCAGTGTTAAACTTTATAGAGTCTTCATCAACAACTCAGGTTGCTGGTGTCCATGATGGACAGAATCAGGTTGATTTCACCTCTCAGGATAGGAGAGTGGCCTCACAACTCTTGTTATCCTCAGGCTATTGCTCCTGGTGCCTGAAAAGACATTCCTGAGATGTCATTTGCTGTCAGCATCATTTTCTGCCAGAGGTGCCAGGATGGTAAATTCTGAATTATCCCACTCTTGAAAACAAAAGGGAAATGAAAAACACTGGTGTCCAAATTTACACCACATTTTTTTCAATAACAGCTTTATTGAGTTATAATTTGTTGTTGTTGTTGTTGTTATGTGCAGTGGAGTCGGTTCTTACTCATAGCGACCTTGTGCAGGGTTTCCGAGGCTGTAAATCTTTACAGGAGCAGAAAGCCTCATCTTTCTCCAGCGGAATGGCTGGTAGTTTCAAACTGCTGACCTTGCAGTTCACATCCCGATTAATCATTTTACATGCCATTAAATTCACTATTTTAAAGTATACAATTCAGTAGTTTTTTAGAGTAGTCAAAGAATTTTGCAACCATCACTATTACTTAATTTGAGAACATTTTCACCATTCCCAAAAGAAACCTGGTACGGATTAATAGTCAAGTCCACTCAGCCCCTATGGATTCTCCTATATTCGATACTTGATATAAATGGAATAATACAATATGTATTCTTTTTTGACTGCTTCTTTCACTAAGTATAATGGTTTCTAGGCTCATCTATGTTGTTGCCAGGATTCCATTCCTTTTTATTGATGAGTAATATTCCATTGTATAAGTATACCACATTTTATGTATTCATTCATAAATTGATGGTCATTTGGGTTGTTTCTACTTTGAAGCTATTATAAATAATGTGAATGAAAAACATTCATGTACGTATTTTTTATGGATATATTTTCTTGTCTCTTGCTGAATTCAGTTTACTAGAATTTTCTTAAGAATTTTTGCATTTAGATTCCTAAGAGATATAATTCAGTAAATTTCTTTCCTTATGATGTCTTTGTTTTGTTTTATTATCCAGATGATACTGACCTCATAGAATCAGTTGGGAAATGTTTCCTTTGCTTCTGTTTTTTTAAAGATTTTGTGAAGGATTGGTGTTAATACTTCCTTAACCATTTGGAAAATTTTACCAGTGAAACCATCTGGGTCTGAGCTGTTCTTGGCAGAAAGTTGTGTTTTTTTTCCCTAATCCAATATTTGGAGTCTTTGTTTGAGACTGTAGGATAAGCACTGGGTTGCTGATCTCAAGCTCAGCTCAAACCCATTAGCCATTCTTCAGAAACCCTATATAGGATTGCTATGAGTTGGAACCAACAACAACAAATTTAGTATTTATATTTGTAACAAGTAATGGATATATTTCTCCTTGAGTCAATTTCAGTAGTTTGTGCCTTTCTAGGAATTTATTTGTTTCATTTAGGTTATTTAATTTGTTGACATGCGATTGGTGACAATATCCCTTATAACCTTTTTTTTTTTCTTTTTAATTTCTGTAAGGTTGATAGTGGATGTTCCTTCGTTGATTCCTAATTTTAGTAATATGAGTCTTCCTTCTTTTTCTCTTGCTCTAGCTAGCTAGAGGTTTGTGAGTTTCCTTGATCCTTTCAATGAACAAACTTTCAATTTTATTGATTTTACTCAATTTTAAAATCATCTCTATTGTATTTCCAATTTAAATGTATTACTTGCTTCTTGCTTCTTGCTTTAAGTATAGTTTACTCTTTTTTTCCCCATGTCTTAAGAAGACATTGGGGTTATTGATTTGAGATCTTTCTTCCTATTTAAATTAGGTATTTACAGCTATGAATGTCTCTCTAATCACTGCTTTAGCTGCATGCCACAAATTTTAGTATGATGTACCTGCATTTTCATTTATCTCAAAGTATTTTCTAAATTCCCTTTTGATTTATTGAACAACTAGTTACTAAGTAATGTTATTTAATATCCCTATATTTGTAAAATTCCCAAATTTTCTTTTGTTATTGATTTCTAATATTATGCCATGAGATTAGAAAACGTATTTTGTATGATGTCAATCCTTTCACATTTGTTGTTGATGTTAGGTGCCTTTGAGTCACTACCAACTCATAGCAACCCTATGCACAACAGAAACATTGCCCAGTCCTGCCCCAACCTCACAATTGTTGGTACACTTGAACCCATTGCTGCTGGCACTATGCCAATTCATCTCATTGGTATCTTCTTGTTTTTCACTGACCCTCCACTTCACCAAGTATGATGTCCTTTTCAAAAGACTGGTCCCTTCTGATAGTATGTCCAAAGTGTAAGAGCAGTCTGCCCATTCATCTAAAATACAGCATTCTGGCTGTACTTCTTCCAACACAGATTTGTTTGTTCTTTGGAAGTCCATGGTACTTTTAATAATTTCCTCCATCACCATAACTCAAATGCATCAGTTCTTCTGTGATCTTCCTTATTCACTGTCCAACTTTCACGTGGTTATTGAAAATACCATGGCACACCTTAGTCCAAACTGATATCTTTGCTCTTGAACACTTTGAAGAGGTCTTGTGCAGCAGATTTGCCTAATGTAATACATCGTTTACATTTATGGGGCTACTTTATGGTATAATATATGTTCTATTCTGGATAATGTTCCACATGCCATTGAAAAGAACATGTGTTTTCTGCTGTTGTTGAGTGAAGTTTGCTATACAATGTCTGCCATATCTAACTGGCTTGTAGTGTTGCTCAAGTCTCCTTTTTCCTTGTTGATCTTCTACTTATATGTTCTATTCATTATTAATGAAGTGAAAACTTCAACTATTAGTATTGGATTATCTATTTCTCCTTTCATTCCTGTCTACAGTTCTTCCTGCGTCCTAGGGCTCTTTTTTTTAGGTACATACATAATTATGATTACTATGTCTTCATGGACTGACGTTCTAATCATTATAAAATGTCCAACTTTGTCTCTTAAAATCATTTTGACTTAAAATCTATTTTGGCACAGCTCTTTTGGTTACTCTTTGTATAGTATAACTTTTTTCAGCCTTTTATTTTCAACTTGTATCTTTGAATATAATGTTTCTTATACTGTTAGATCTTTTTTTTTTTAAATCTTGTATCCATTCTGCCAATCTCTTCCTTTTAATTTAAGAGTTTATTCCACTTAATTTAATTACTGATAAGTTGATTTATATCTGTCATTTTGCTATATGTTATCTTTTTTGTTCTTCTGGGGGTTTTTCCACTGCTGTCTTCATTTGTGCTAAATATATATTTTCTAGTATACAATTTCAATTTCCTTATTTCTCTTACTGCATATTTTTAGCTATTTTTTAGTGGTTTCCTTGGAGATTATAATTAGCAACCTAATTTAAAACAATCTAGTTTGGATTAATTCCTAGTGTGTTAGTCTGGGTTTTCTAGAAAAGCAAAACCAGTGAAGCTTGTTCTGATGCTGAGGGCTGTGGAGTCGGTTCTGACTCATAGTGACCCTGTAGAGGGTTTCCGAGGAGCAGCTGGTAATCTTGAACTGCCCCCCTTATGGTTCAAACTGACCTTGTAGTCCATTGTATTATCATACAGTGCCATACCAGGACTCCTGGAGGACATTGTGCTAAGTGAAATAAGTCAATCACAAAAGGACAAATATTGTATGAGACCATTATTGTGAAAATACATGAAAAAATATTCATGCTAAAATATTCTTTGATGGTTATGAGGGGTGGGAAGTAAGGGAGAGAAATTCACTGGCTAGAGGATAGTGACAGGGAGGACAATATACAAGAAGAGGGAGGTTGGCAGAAGACTGATGAAGACAAGTAAGGAAGGACACAGGGAGTTCTGCAAGGGCTAAAGGGGAGAGAGGTAAATAGTGATATATATACAACTTTGGGACAAGAGTGTTTTGTAAATACTTGGATAGAAACACAGACTGAAGGGGTATGGAAGGAAGAGTGAGATATATACATATTTATATATACTACAAATATATAAGAATTTGAAAGAAGATAATTGTACATGGGTAACCACCGGGAGGAAACAGGACAACTGTTGTTTACATGGGGGAAACACAATCATTGAGATAAAATACAGTGTATGATTAGTTGAATGTAAAACTGATGATCTGGTCTAAAAATCTTCACTCAGTTCAGAATTTAAAAAAGAAAATCCTTTGGGGCAGTTCTGTTCACATGGGGTCTCTAGAAGTTGAAATTCAATTGATGACACATAAACACAGTAGGCATTGAGAACATAGCAGTGAACAAGCCAGATGTTCTGAGCTTACATTCTTGAGAGCAAGACATATATAGTAAATAAGAAACTATATTAAATATGTAATATATATTTAGGTAGTGATGCTCACTATAAATTAAAATCGAGGAAGGCATTAGAAGGCAAGAGGGTGCAGTTGGGGCTAAACAGGCAGGAAGCTGTGTAGGGTTAGTCAGGGAGGCTTCTCGGAAGAGAGAACAGTTACACAGAGATGTGGAAAAAGTGAGACAGCAAGCCATGGGATTGGGGCTTTCATTGACTCACAAGAAAGTCTGGAAGAAAAGTAAGAGGGAAAGTGGTAAAGGATGAGATTCACCAAAGCATAGGTCAGATATTGCAGGCCCTTGTAGACTAGGTCAAGGAGTTTGAGTTCTCCTGTAAGTGTGCTAGGATGTGATGGGAGCATTTAGAGACACTAAGTGGCATGACCTGACTTACATGTTGCAGATATCATTGTCTGCATGTATTAAAATGGACAGTAGAAAGGCAAGAGTGGAAGAAGAGGGACTAGTTTATATGAGATCCCATAATGCCTTTGATGAAATGTCATTGACACTCTTTGGAGTTGAAGTTGGATTTAAAATATATTTTAAAGGTAAAGGCAACAGAACTTAGTGATAGATTAAATGGGACAAAGAAAATGTTCAAGGCTGATGGTAAGTCCAGTAATGGAGCTATGGAATACCAGGTAAAAGGAGAAAGTCCAGGAAAGAAATCAAGGGCTTGGTCTAGGACACATTAAGTTTGAGATGGTCATTACCTATGTAAGTACAGGTATCAAGTGGGCATTTAGATAGTTGGATCTAGTGCTCATGAGAGAGGTCAGAACAGGAAATAAAAATTTGAGAGTCATCAATTTAGCAGTGGGATTTGATGAGTCAACTAGAACATGAGCACAGTGAACACATTTGCCATTTAAGAATAAAATACCTAGATTAAGTCATATTTTAAACATCATTTCTATATAACCTAAGTATAGATTTTCATTTCTCCTTTTATATATCCCAATCCCCAAACCATCAGTGTTTTCTGCTGCCTCATTCTAAAGCAGTTAGCTTCATATAGTTATTATTAACAGTAATAGTCATTGAGTGCAATGGACACAGAACTATTTAAGAAATCTCCTCTTTCTGTTCTTGTGCAGAAAGCTTATCAGCTGCAGAGTTGTACGTTATGCTACGCCGCTATTGTTCATTATTCTTAACTAAGTAAGTGTCAGTTGTACATAATGGAGCCTGATTTTCTGTGTTGTAAGGCGCTTTGGTTTGGGAAACTGTATAGCAATCACTTTTTTAAAAAAATAGTTTGGGGCCAGGCTCAGCATATGTATTAGAAATAATGTACTTTGTCCTCCTATTCATTAAACTATAGAAATCAGTGTGGCGCTGTGGGCTAATGTGTCAGACTGCAAAGTCATTTGAACTACAAGGTCAGTGGTGCAAGCTCACTAGCTGCTCCTTGGAAATCCTATACAGAGTTGCTCTGGGTCGGATTTGACTCGACTGCACTTAACAACAACAATGAAATCAGTCTGCACTGTTATGTGATACCTCCATAAAGACTACAGCCTTGAAACCCTATAGGGCAGTTCTACTCTAGCCTATTGGGTGGCTATGAGTCAGAATTGGCTCGGTGGCATGGGGTTCTGTCAGTTCCATATTTGTGTCCCAAGTGGTAGCATCGATGGACTCAAGCGTGGCAACAGTGGTGAGTTTGGCCCAGGATTGGGCAGTGTTTCGTTCTGCTGTGCATAAGGTCGCCAAGAGTCAGTACCAACTTGATGGCACCTAACAACAACAACAATGCAATCTATCTTTGAGTTGTTGGTGAACAAGAAAATATGTAAAATTGGTTAATGGGCAACTAAATAGGAGTAAAAACAATGAATACTTGTGTTTCTTAAAATCAAATACACACACAAAAAAAATACTTGTGTTCAAGATTAAATATAGTCTTTATGATCAAAGTGGAGAGAAAAAGGAAAAGAGAAATAGATTCTCACAAAGAAAAATTATATTCTTATAACTAATCTACCAAATTGAACAAAGAAATAAATGGCAATAGAAAAATGCCACTGCTTTATAGTTGCAGGGAGATGGTTGTTGTTGAGTATGGTTGAGTCAGTTCCAACTCATTAGTGACCCTGTATAGGGTTTTCCAGGAGTGGCTGGTGGGTTTGAACCACCAACCTTGTGGTTAGCAGTCCAATGATTATCCTCCAGCATCACACCAGGATTCCCACAAGAAGGTTACTAAATATAGGATAGTGTGTGAAGTGCAGCAATCTGAAGGAAGTCTTGGCACCTTTAATCTTAGGATCATGTTGCTGATCTTTCAACAGAATGGACATAGAGGGATATTGAGGGCTACAAGAAATCTAAGTATGGCAGTGGTAATTCAGTGACCACTTCCTGCCTCCCCCTTTCGCTCCTGTCCAGCTGGAAGACTGGGAAAGTCTGGGCCCATCACGCCCCACTCTCCATTTACTTCAGTTGTGTGTTGTTTACTTGCAGCCCAAGTGGAAATTGAACCAAAAAGACAAAGCATAAACCTGCTTTTAATGAACATACCTTTAAATGTCCCCTTTGGTGTCCCAGTGATGTCAACAGCACTAAAAGGACAAGAAAAGGAGAAGCATTCAAAGAAAATAAATGGCTCTGAGAAAAGTAGACACAATTACAAATGAGCAAGAGCTATTACTTGGGGACCTAAATGATAACTTTAAGGAGCTCTGGTAGCGTAGTGGTTACGAATTGGGCTGCGGAACCTTAAGGTCAGCAGTTCGAAACTACCAGCTGTTCTGTAGGAGAAAGATGAGGCTTTCTGCTCCCGTAAAGATTCACAGCCTTGGAAACCCTGCACAGGGTCACTATGAGTCGGAACCGAGTCCACGGTACTTAACAACAACAACAACAAATGATAACTCTACCAAGCTCAAATTCCCTTAGAGGTTGTTTATAAAATAGAAATTTCTGATACCATGGAGAGAGGTCTACGTTTCCCTAGTTGCTAAATGTTCCCGGGGAACATTATGTTTCAAATTTAGATTGGTGACTGGAAGGCATTGATGAAGTATCAGTTATCCAAGAGTAGTTTCTAAAAATTCCTGCACTTATAATAATGATTGCTGTTAAGTGGCAATGAGTCAGTTCCAACTCATAGTGACTATATAGCATTTCTGAGGCTGTTGGGTTGTAACCACCATTATTGTTAGCAGTCTAGTGCTTATCCTACAGTACCACACCAGGACTCCACATTTATCATTGTTGTTCTTTGTTGTTAAATGCTGTTGAATTGGTTCCGACCCATCACCACCCTGTATAGGGTTTCCAAGGAGCGGCTGGTGAGCTTGAACTGCTGACTTTGTGGTTCAAATCAACCTTGTAGTCCAGCGCATTAACCTACAGTGCCACACAGGACTCAGTAGGAAGTATTTGGGTTTTTTGTTTTGTTTTGGTTTTGGCATCTGTTGTGAACTGTAGAAAAAAAGTTATTGAAAATTAAACATTTAAGGCATCTTGGGTTTCTCAACTTAAATTGTTTTATAACCAACAAAAAATGAAACTAAAGTCTCACTTGGCACATGGAATATATGTCTTTTGGAACAATGTGCATCTTAGACTGCATGCTAAGAAGGAGAACAGTCACGGAGTTAACTGTTACACAGAACAAGGCTCACCATACTTTCCATGAATTTCTAAAAGAATTTTATTTCTGTATTAAAGTCTGCAAATAAATAGAGTTTAGTTACATGTTTCTGCAGCATTCATGTTGCTACCAGGAGTATCAGGAATCAGAGTTATGCTTACCTTTCTGATGGAGTCAATTTAAATCGGTGTATTAGGTGAGGGAATTTGTGTTGCCATAACCAAAGGAAAGTCTGCAATTATGAGCTAGGGATTCCAAAAAAAGAAAAAAGCACTCACTAAAAAGTATTTTAAAAATTCCACTGCCACAATAAAAACTTAAAAAAAAAAAACACAAATCCATTGCCATTAAGTCAATTCCAACTCACAGCCACCTAATGGGACGGAGTAAAACTACTCCATAGGATTTCGGAGTCCTGGTGTGGCGCTGTGAGTGAATACGCTGGACTACAAAGTCCGTTTGAACTGCAAGGTCAGCAGTCCAAGATCACCAGCCACTCCTTGAAAACCCTATACAGAGTCGGTGTGGGTCGGAACTGACTCTATAGCACTTAACAACAACAACAACACAATCTTTACCATCTCCATGGGAGCAGATTACCATGTCTTGTCTGCCATGGAGCAAATGGTGGGTTGGACCACCAACATTTTGGTTATCAGCTAACTACTTAATCACTGAGCTACCAGGGCTCCTTATATAGATTCCCTTGTGTGCAAAGTTCTAGAGGAATAAGAAGTTGAAGTTGTGAAAAGGGGCAAAATGTGTGTCTATTTTAAAGTTACAAAAAGATGCATCTAGTGGTGATGGTGGTATTGTTAGGCGTCATTGGGTCCCTTCCAACTTGCAGCATTCCCCATGTACAATAGAATAAAGCACTGCCCAGTCCTCACAATTGTTACATTTGAATCCATTGTTGTAGCCACTGTATGAATCCATCGCGTTGCGTTAAACATCTACCTCTTTTTGTTGACCCTGTACTTTACCATGATGACTTTCTCCAGGGATTGGTCCCTTCCAATAACAGGTCCAAAGTATGGGAGACAAAGTCTCACCATCATAGCTTCTTAGGAGTATTCCAGTTGTGCTTTTTCCAACATAGATTTATTCATTCTTGTGATAGATAGTCCATGGAATATTAAATATTCTTCACCAACCTGAGAATTCAAATGCATCAATTCTCCTTCAGTTTCTCTTATTCATTGTCCAGGTTTTGAATGTATATGAGGCAATTGGAAATACCATGGCTTGGGTTATGTGCACTGTAAGCCTCAAAGTGACATCTTTGCTTTTTGGAGTGGTGTTATATTATTGAATATTAACATCACAAAACAAAATTACAGCAAATTCTAAGTAATGAGAGTTTCTCAAGCTAGCATGCCACTAGAGGGTAGATACACCAGCAGTGAGCAATTGCAGAGTAATTCTGGATATATGAAAGGAAATAACTAACTGAATCACTGTTTCCTTGTTGATATCTTGAGGTAATAAAACTTGCAAGAACAGACAGCCCTCATACTAGCTTGAGGCTACAGGAGGAAAATATTTTTTGTTCCACCAATGCTTTTTTTCCTTAAGATCCATTCTGTAAGGCATAGAAATTTGGTTCAGACTATGGGATTTATTAAAATCTAGGACTTTAAGCTCTCTGGAAGAAAGTTCTATGCTAAATGTCAAAAATAATCCCTTCAAATTATTCCTTACAGTTACTGTCTTTATGGATGGAAATTCTCTTCATTTACAATTCCTTTTCTCAAATTAATTCCCTCAGTGAACATATTTATTAAATGACTTCAACCTAAGCATACTAAAGCAGGTAAATGGATCACAGCAGTTGGTCATCTAGTCACCTTTCTCGTGAACCCCACACTCCCTGTGCTTTCAGAGTCATAAAGTAGAAAATGGAAACGTGGTTGACCAGTTAGGTACCATTCATTATACAAGAAGTACAATGATGCTTCTTGTATAATGAATGGTACCTAACTAGTCAACCACTAGCTTTAAAAGCTCAATTAAAATGAGTCAATAGTTGATGGTCTTATAAAAACACACACACTGAGCTACTGGAAAGAGTAGTATTAACATTATAATATGGCTATTAGGAGGAATTACAGGTGGGAAAATAAAGAAGAAGAAGAAGAAAATCATGTAAAATATTTGAGATGATTCTTTAGACCCCGTGTGGCACTGTGGGTTAATGCACTGGTTTGTTACGTTGGTTTGAACCACCAGGTCAGCAGTTCAAGCTCACCAGCTGCTCCTTGGAAACCCTGTACAGGGTCACAATGGGTCAGAACTGACTCAACAGCACTAAACAACAACAACCTTACAGAAAAAGCATCCTAGGCCTCCACCATCAATTACCTTTGCAAACTAATTTAGACTGTGAGTTTGTTGTGGAAAGGAACTGCTGGTTTTCACCTTGGTATTTGGGGTGTGGAGGGTGTCTGGCATATGGTGTATGCCCTGACATGTGGTGAGTGCTCCCTAAATTTTAGTTCCTAAATAGAAAGCATGGAGGAAGATGAGACAAATGAAGACAGCCAGAGAGAGAAGAGAGGAATTTAAAAAGAGAAGAAGCCAGAACAAAGGATGGCAGGAGACAGAAGCAAGACTTTTAACAAGACCTAGCAATTATTTTTGTCTCCCTAGAATAGCTAACTAAATTATGTATGTTATAGATTTTACTCGAAAATTGAAGTGTGTATTAACTTACTCTCTCACATTGCTCCTACAAGTCAATGAAATTGCTCTCTTACTCTCGTGAAATTTAATTTACTTGACCTCCAGTGTTTAAGTGATGTGACGGCAGATTTTAGGTATAGGATATGAATTGTGATCACTGGTTTGAAAGTCTATTTGTAAGGAGAGTTGATTACAAGTCAGTGAATTGTTTCTGGCTCCAAGCAATTGATGAGGTAAGTGGACCAGAACTTGGTAAGTGTAGTCTGTTCTTTGTAATACTCTTGGCTTTTCACGGTAGGTGGTGACATTGCCACAACTAACCTTCAACCAACAGCTGACAGAGTTTTATCCAGATCGAGACGCCCAGCCTTTGTAACACGGCTGAAAGTTCTTTCTTCAGACAAGCTGAGTGAACAGTGTAGCTCCATTCCCCACTTCTTCAAGATGTGAGACTAATAGGGAACTTGAAGCAGCACGCAGACAAAGCATGATGTTTTCTCACTGAATTCCCCACTGTGTGTTGCACTAGGACTTTTGTTCATCCATCCAGCACTTGTGTCAAGTTAATGAATATAGTCAAAGGTATTGTAAGGAAATGACTAACCACAGAGCAGCCAACAGGAAGAAACAGACTTGGCTCCCAGAGACTCCGACTCATCTGTGAAATGGGAGTAATAGTAGAAAAATATTTTCATACATTAAATCATTTACAAAATATTAACTATGTGTGGTGCTGTAGGATAAGTACTAGACCGCAAGGCCGGTTTGGACGGCAAGGTCGTCAATTCAAACTCAACAGGCGCTCCTTGGAAACCCTGCACAGGGTCAAAATGAGGCCAAAACAACTTGATGGCACTTCACAACATTTAGAGAGCACCTCACTACATAAATTCTACAAGGACTTTGTTGAGGTCACCACATATTTTCCAGTCTGATGCATGGAGAGTCTTCAAATTTGTTGTTGAATAAATGCTGTATTGTTGTTGTTAAGTGCCTTTGAGTCGGTTCCGACCCATAGCGACCCTGTACAGGGTTTCCAAGGGTGTAAATCCTTACGGGAGTAGAAAGCCTCATCTTTCTCCTGTGGAGCGACTGGTAGTTTCGAACCGCTGACCTTAAGGTTCGCAACAAATCAGACTACCTGGGTTTAAAATCCAGCTCCTCTCCTTCTTAACTGTGTTATTCTACTTCTCTGGACTTCCTTTTCTCATCTGTGAAATAGGATACTAATAATAGACTGTATTTCATTGGGTTGTTTGGGGATTAAATAAAATAATGTATATGAAACTCTTAGAATAATATCTGGCACTTCATTAGTGTTCAACAGATGTTAGTAATTTTTAACACACTAACTGCTATTAATTTTATTTTTTATTATTACTAGCTAGCTACTGGGTGAGCCACTGAGGATATAAAAATGAAACAATACATAGTGGCCCCTGTTTTTAGTGAATTAGCAATTTAGTGACTGATCCAACCAGTAACCCAAACTGATCATTATAAATACGTATGTTGTTGTTGTTGTTAAGTGCCTTCGAGTCGGTTCTGACCCATAGCAACCCTGTACAGGGTTTCCGAGGGTGTAAATCTTTACGGGAGTAGAAAGCCTCATCTTTCTCCCGCGGAGCAGCTGGTAGTTTCGAACCACTGACCTTAAGGTTCGCAGCCCAATTCGTAACCACTACGCTACCAGAGCTAATAATAGATAATTATGGAATTCATTCATAAGGTTTTCAGTGACTAAATATTTGGAAGTAGTTCTAGACAAAGACAGACTCCTTCCTAGTCTGTCTTCGTCTGGAAGCTCATCTGAAACCTGTCTACCATGGGTGACCCTGCTGGTATTTAAAATACCAGTGGTATAGCTTTCAGAATCACAGCAACTCACAAGCCACCACAATACGACAAACTGACAGATGAGATGGATTGGCCAAGTGGCAGCATAGATGGACTCAAGCGTGGCAACAGCAGTGAGGTTGGCCCAGGGTCGGCCAGTGTTTCGGTCTGCTGCACATAAGGTCACTACGGGACCTAACAACAACCACCATATGGAAGTAAAAGCAGGTGCTTCACATGGCAATCTGTGAAATTCGTGAACACTCACTAGAGAAGCTGGTATATGTGTCCTAAAGCTTCTAAAACTGTATCCTCCATCCCTAATAGAAAAGAAATCAATATGCAGTAGTCAGAAACTGTTGTCTACCAGAATACCATGAGAGTCATAGGGCACATATACTAATGTGTGTGCTTTTATTCTTATTTTCTGACATAAGGTAGGGTTGCAGACTCTCTGAGTGGTCGTTGCTGATTTTGTTAGCTGGCTTGTAGTCAGTCCCCGATTCATAGTAACCCCATGCATGCAGCACTTTTGTGACCCATGGGGTTTTCACTGGCTGATTTTGACCAGGTGTTTTGGCTGTTTTCATCTAGAGGCTCCACTGAACCCTGTTCAGTATCATAGCAACATACAAGCTTCCACAGATAGACAATTGTTGGCTATGCTTGAGGTTCAATGGCCAGGAATTAAACCTTGGTCTCCTGCATGGAAGACAAGAATTCTACCACTGAGTCATCTCTGTCCTTTATTCTGTTTCTTCTATTGACCAAGCTGTCAGCACAATGGTTTACAAACTGTGTCCTAGTAAGTAAGCCCTGAGGTTCCACAGACATTCTTGGAAACAGTTCTTCTAAGCAAGAGAAAAACTAGACTGACAAGAGCGCATTCAGCACTACCCAAGAATATTGAAGTTATTTGGGAAAGACCACTCTGCTGTGAAAGCTAACAATTTTTAAGAGTTTAAAACCTATCACCTTCAAGATTCTTCTAAGGAGCATCTCATTAGGAAGACTATGATTCCTTGAGCTCCCTGAAAAGGCAAATGCCTAGTGAAAACAAATTTTGAGAAGCATCTAAACAATGAGTTTTTGCCCTCGAATATTCCTGTGGAGACTCATGAAAGATATTCCTCTTTCATACAACCTTGTAGTAGGAGACACAGTCCAGTGTGTAAAGCATCAATTTAGTGAACAACAGAGTATTAAAACCCTCCTGGAATATTGATTCATAAATTCTTACTTGTGAGTCATATAGTCCAAATCACAACCAGAAGTTCACATTTGCATATTGTAGTTACAGTTTCATCTATGTTAAGAAAACACATGGATTATCCATTGAGTCTGTTCCATCTGTGATCATTTTGGATGTCAGAGTTAATTTTTGTATAAGTTTGAAGAGCACATAGTGTGAAGGATACCCGGGGTTTTTCCCCTCACCTTTTTATAATAACCAAAATGTGGAACCAAACTGAAATACCCCAAGAACCTGTCAAATTGAAGTATTTATATTCACAAACATAGAAAATATTTCTAAAATAGGCTAACTAGAACCGCTTTGAGAAAAGTACTTCCATTATATTTTAATTTTGATTATTAATAATTGTATTTGTTGTTAAGTGTTGTCAAATCAGTTCTGACTCATAGCAACCCTATATAGGGTTTCCAAGGAGCAACCGGTGGGTTTGAACTGCCAACCTTGTGATTAGCAATCTGGTGCTTATCCAACAATGTCACACCAGGATTCCTTAGTATTACTCTTCCTGAGAATATTCTAATAATATAGGGGTCCTGGTGTGGTGCTGTGGGTTAATGTGCCAGACTACAAAGCCGTTTGAACTGCAAGGTCGGTGGTTCAAGCTCACCAGCTGCTCCTCAGAAACCCTATACAGGGTTGCTATGAGTCAGAATGGACTCAACGGCACTTAATAACAGAAGGTAAAGGAAATAGCATATGCTCAATACATTTTGTATGTAAAGCTTTTTATATACATTGTTGTTCTTAAGTGTCATCCAGTCAGTTCCAACCCATAGCAAACTTTAGGGTTTCCAAGAAGCAGCTGGTGAGCTTGAACTGCCGACCTTGCAGTTCAAACCAACTTTGCAGTCCAGTACATTAACCCACAGCACCACATAGTACCCCTTAATATGCAGTCATTTGCTGAATTGATGGATAGATCTTAAGCAAAGTCCAATTCTCTTTCACAGTTGGGGAAACAGAGCTTTGGGGAAGTTTTCAAATATTCCTGGTTAAGTAAGAGCCAGGATTGAAAACTGACCAACTGAAACAATCATTGTTGTTGTTGTTGTTGTTGTTAAGTGCCGTCGAGTCGGTTCCGACCCATAGCGACCCTGTATAGGGTTTCCAAGGGTGTAAATCTTTACGGGAGTAGAAAGCCTCATCTTTCTCCCGCGGAGCGGCTGGTAGTTTCGAACTGCTGACCTTAAAGGTCCGCAGCCTGATTCGTAACCACTACGCTACCATAATTTATTATAATACTTAGAATTTTCAGAGAACTGGGTGCAGAGTTAGTCGGCTTTGTCCAATCCCTTTTTTCCATTGTTGAAATGGACCTATGTCTCCAGTGTGGCTCCTCTTTAGAGAGTGCCCCCAGGGGCCTTGTACTCTCCTCTGGAATTGGCTGTTGTTTTACATATACTCACAATGGCATCTTTTTAGAAAGTGCTTCACTAGTCACTTAATTTTCATCCAATCATCACATTTGAAAGAGAGTCTCTGAAAATATAAAGATGAAGTTGCCCTGGGTTTGAAATAAATACAAACTGGAAAAAGGAAATAAAATTTTTCTCGCAAATGACAAAGTGTTCTCTTTTCAAAGAAATCTAATTAAGGAGCCTTGAAAGGCAGGCAGTAGGAAAGAGGACTGGGTCAAGGAGGTACCTGTGTTTAAGTGTTTCATGGTAAAGCACTATAGACCCAGCTGAAGAATGCAGGGTTTCAGACTCCTTGTAAGAGTTTAAGTAGATTGAATTACTCTTACTGGGCATCTACAATTCCCATTTAGTAAGAGTAGCTTCTGCACAGGGCACACAGTTGTTGCCATTCTGCCCTTCCTCCTGCACTCTCGCTCCTTAGGCACCTAACTGGGTCTGTGCCTGCTCAGTGTACTGCAGTGGTTGTTGGGAGTCATTGATGGGTGAGTCTTTTAGGGGTTATACATTCACTCAGCTCTGGTAGCATAGTGGTTACGAATCGGGCTGCGAACCTTAAGGTCAGTGGTTCGAAACTACCAGCCACTCTGTGGGAGAAAGTGAGGCTTTCTACTCCCGTAAGGATTTACACCCTCGGAAACCCTGTACAGGGTTGCTATGGGTCAGAACCGACTCGACGGCACTTAACAACAACAACAACAAGGTCTTTCTAGAATACAAGTATTTTGCTGAAATTTTGTTGTTACTGTTGTTATGGGCCATCATGTCAGTTCTGACTCACAGCAACCCTGGGTAGCATTTCTAAGAGCAGCTGGTGAATTTGAACTGTCAACCTTGACATTTGCAGCTCAGTGCTCATTCTGCTGTGCCACACCAGGGCTCAAAAAAAAACAAAAAAATTTTGAAATAAGTTACAAATGCAACAGCGAATAAATTTGACTACTTGTAAAGTATAATACATCTATACCTCAAATAAAAATTAACAGGTAGACAGTAGTGTGGAGAAGTGTTTGCAAAATATGTATTTCAGTGAGCACAGAAGAGTTATTATAAAATGGTAAGAGAAATAGAAATACTTGAATATAAAAAGTGGGCAAATATGCAAGCAAGTTAAATTCACATATGGTGTTGGTGGTGGAGATTATGTGCCGTGGAGTCAGTTTCGACTCATAGAGACCCTGTACAGGGTTTCCAAGGCTGTAAACCTTATGGGAGCAGAAAACCTCATCTTTCTCCTGTGGAACCACTGGTAGTTTTGAACTTCTGACCTTGAGATTAAGCGCCCACCTCATAACCACTGTGCTACCAGAGCTCCTTGAATTCACATGTAAATGCCCCTTAACATATGGAAAATATGTAAATATTTTTTAAAAGAAAAACATACATGTTAATTTTAGTTAATTGTCCTAATTAATTAACCAAAATCATTTAAAGTATGAAAATTATTGTTGGTAGACTGTGCTTATATACTACTGAAGGGAGTAGAAAATCAGTACTATCTGTCTGAAAAGAGTCTTAGATACCTGCATAGGGTTTCTTTTTCGTTTTTTGTTTTGTTTTTTTTAGCTGAAATGAGTTTATTTACTAACCAATGGGATGATTCTAATTAAATCAACATTTTCAAACAATTGCATGCAAATGCTTGTGAGAGAAATAATTGAATGCAGTAATGAAAGGAAGGGGGGGAAAGCAGCAGAATGGAGATTTCCTCATTGAACTGAGGTTTCATTCTCACAGCTAATTCCTGTTCAAAGTAAAGACAGAGTTTTTATTCTACTTTTTCATAGGCCTGAGTTCAGGTGACATTGTTCATAACACATTCCACAATTAACTTCCAATCTTCCAGCTTTCCTGTTATTGTGCTTTCATTCCCATCCCTCTCCTGGTGTTGAACCAAAGTATCATCTGGAAAGGTGCAGACAGTCTGAGCTGTTCTGCCATCGGCTGTAGTTTCTTCACACTTTTCTCCCAGGTTACAAGAAAACTCTTACTGTTTTCAAAGTGCTTTCAGTTTTGATGGTGAGGGTGTTGCCATCAGTGCTAATGATATATTCAGGTTCAGCCATTGTGCCCACTTTTCACAGAGCCATGCCCACTCCTATTTCCTTCATGTATTCATCAAAGCCTTTGCTGTCTGCCAGGCACCATCTTCCTACCAGATGCTGAATGGTGACCACGGTGGGAGTGACATCCACCCTGTGTAGGGTTTCCAAGGAGCAACTGGTGGATTTGAACCGCCGACCTTGCGGATCAAACGGGCCTTGTGGTTGAGTGCTTATCCTACAGCACCACACCAGGACTGCTTGTGCATACCCATATCAAAATATGAATACACTGAACTTTAATAACTGCTTTGCTTGCTCACTTGCTCACAATTAATTTGAAATTGCTAGATGATCTCTTCCAGCTGGTGGTGGAAACTGTGATGACCAATAGAAATTGTTCTTTGGTGGCTCCATCTCCAAGTGCATGCCACACCTTAGATCTGTCTTTGTGCACCATTTACTTTATCACGTGATCCCAGACAAGGACTAGACTACTTCTAATCACAGAGTTTATAGGATGTTTTGTCATCGTAATATTTCTTTACCCTGAACATGTGCAGTAGTTCTGATGATAAAACCATAAACAAAACCTATTTCCATACCGCCGGTTATGAGTCATGGTGAGCCCAATGGATTACAGAATCAAACTGTCCCATATGGTTGTATTTTACTGTAATCTTTATAGAAGCAGATCGTCGTCGGGCCTGTCTTCCAATGACACTGCTTTGTGCAATTGATATTCAAAAACAATTGAGATTTAAAAACAACATTGCAATTGATACTCAAAAACATTATTGACTTGTGATTTTACCTTGCCATATTATTTTACTGTCTCCCTCTTTGTGTGTCCATGCAAATAGGTAGTAAGCAGACACAGGAAGAAATGCTAAACCTAACAGTGATTTGCTCTCAACTGGGACTGAGACTTAGAATCACTGAACCATTACATTTACAGACACACAGGCAGAGACACTTAGATAGGGCAGAGCAGGCAGAACACTGTGTCCTGAGGCTATTACCGAGTAGTACAGAGTAGGGATTGATCCCATGGGATCCAGACTGCCTGGATCCAAAGACCCAGTATTGACACTTATTTGCTGGGTGACATTGAAAAAGCTACTTAACCTCTCAATACATCAGTTTCTCCATCTGTTAAAATCTGAATAGTTGACTCTTTGAACAAGGAGATAAAACCAGGAAAGGTGTACAGTAGGGTTGTTTTCTTTCACCATACTTATTCAATCTGTATGCTGAGCAAACTATCTAAGAAAAGGGACTATATGAAGAAGAACAGGACATCAGGTTTGGAAGAAAACTCATTAACCTGCAATATGCAAATGGCACAACTGTGCTTCTTGAAAGTGAAAAGACCATGAAGCATTTACTAATGAAGATCAAAGACTACAGTCTTGAATATGGCTTACAGCTCAACATAAAGAAAATAAAAATACTCACAATTGGACCAATATACAACATCACAATAATCAGAAAATAGAAAACTGTCAAGGATTTCATTTTACTTGTATCGAAAATCAGTGCACATGGAAATGTCAGGAAATCAAACAAATCTGCAAAAGACCTCCTTAAATGTTAAAAAAGTAAAGATGCTACCATGAGGACTAAGGTATGCATGATCCAAGCCATGATATTTTCAATCGCCTCATATATATATGAAAACTGAGCAATGAATAAGGAAGACCTAATAAGGTGCATTTGAATGATAGTGTTGGCAAAGATTATTTAAAGTACCATGGACTGGGAACAAGGGAAAATTGGTTGGTTTAAAATTAGGAAAGGTGTGTGCCAGGGTTGTATTCTTTCACCATAATTATCTAATCTGTATGCTGAATAAAGAATTCAATCTAAATTGTATGGATTATATAAAGAAAACTGTGGCAACAGGGCTGGAGGGAGACTCTTTAGCAATCTGCGATATGCAGATGATACAACCTTGCTTGCTGAAAGTGAAGAGGTCTTAAAATACTTACTGATGAAGAGCAAAGACCACAACCTTCAGTATGGGTTGCACCTCAATGTAAAGAAAACAATCATCTTCACCATGGCTCCAAAAAATAATATCATGATAAATGAAGAAAAGATTGAAGTTGTCAAAAACTTCACTTTGCTTTGACCTACATTCAACATACATGGAAGCAACAGTCAAGAAATCTGGAAAAGTATTGCACTAAGCAAATCTGCTGCACAAGACCTCTTTAAAGTGTCCCAGAGCAAAGATGTCAGTTTGAGGACTAAGGTGTGCCTACCCCAAGTCATGGTATTTTCAATAATCTCATATGCATGTGAAAATTGGACAATGAAAAAGGAAGATCGTAGAAAAATTGATGCATTTGAGTTATAGTTTTGGAGAACATTAAAAGTACCCTGGACTGCCAGAAAAAAAAAAAAAATCTGTTGGAAGAAGTACAGCCAAAATGTTCCTTAGAAGCCAGGATGGTCACACTTTGTCTGCCATACTTCAAACATATTATCAGGAGTGTCTAGTCCCTAAAGGACATCATGCTTGGTAAAATGGAGGGTCAGAAAAAAAGAGGAAGACCCCCAATGAGACAGATTGGCACTGCAGTGGGCTCAGGCGTAGCAACAATTTTGAGGTTGGCAAGGACAGCGCAGTGTTTTGTTCTGTTGTGCATAAAGTCACTAAGAGTCAGTACCAACTGGATGGCACCTAACAACAACAACAACAACATAGACTGCCAGAAGAAGGAACAAATGTGTGTTGGAAAAAGTACATCCAGAATGCTACTTGGAAGCAAAGATAGTGAGACTGTATCTCATGTACTTTGGACATGGTATCAGGAAGGACTAGTCCCAGGAGTACAACCCTCAAGGAGTTGGGTTGACACAGTGACTAGAACAATAGGTTCAAACATGGTGCAGACCCAGGTCGTGTTTCGTTCTGTTGTACAAAGGGTCGCAGTGAGACAGAACCAACTTGACAGCACCTAACAACAAATTATTGAATACCTACTAAATACACGGCATTTCCACAAATCTGCTTTCTTAATCTTCTCAACAAGTAGCTCTGGTAACTTTGTTGTTGTTAAGTGCTGTCGAGTTGGTTCCAACCCTTAGTGACTCTGTATAGGGTTTCCGAGGAGTGACTGGTGAGCTTGAACTACCGACCTTGCAGTTCAAACGGCTTTGCAGTCTGGTGCATTAACCCACAGCGCCACACCAGGACTCTGGTAATGTAGTAGGTTACAAATTGGGCTACTAACCACATGATCAGCTGTTCAGATCTACCAGTCACTCTTCAGGAGACAGATGAGGTTGTCTGCTCCCATAAAGAGTTCCAGCCCCAGAAAACCTGTACAGGGTCTCTATGAGTTGAAATCGAATCCACGGCATATAACCATCACCACCAGTCTTCTCAACAACACTAAGAATAAGAAGTGGATGGTGGTGTCTCCCTGCAATGAATACACTAAGCACATGGTCATAGAGATCAACACCATCTCTGCTAGTCTTGCCAAATGAGTGTTATTAAGGATAAGGCCATGCTGGCTGTTGGTGGCCTGCTGTTGTTAAGTGACATCTGATTCATAGTGACCCAGTATAGGGTTTCCAAGGAGCAGCTGGTGGGTTTGAACCTCTGACCTTGTAGTCAATAGTCCAGTGCTGATCCTACAGTGCCACCACAAGACTAAGCAGTAAGTATTTTAAATACTTTGAATATCATCATGATGGCTATTGTCAGTTTCTCATATTCAATGTCATGGCCAAAGTCCATGCTGAAAACACTGTTCCTGACCTGTTAGGTAAGGTCCAAACATGCTTGACCTTTTCAGAATGTTTCCATGTGATCACTGTTCATTTACTCTGTAACAATTTGAAATGATTTCTTCCTGCATAAAATATAGCTACATTGTTGCTTCCTGCCACCTCCTTTTATCATTTCTCCTTAAATGTGCCTGTCAGAATGGAGAGCAGCTCTTTGTGGAGGTAGAAGAGTGCTTAGTGGTAAGTTGATTTAATGGTGATGCATCTTTGGATCAGCCCACTGAGGTATTTGAATATTCTACTATGACATCATGGTGACTACTCTTGGCTGATTGTCTGCTCTCAGCCTTGGATGGCTCCCTGTGGTTCAATGGCTCAGCAGTGAATCATCCTTTTCTCCTGTCTATTATGACTATAATTTTTCTTACTTCCTCAATAGTGGAAGAGTCATGCACAGGGTTTTCCTCAGAGAGATTAGAACACTTAGCTAGCACACATCAATAATTGGCCAGCCACAACATACCCAGGATGTCTGATGATGGGAGAGGTAGGTTAAATAGGCAGACAGGAAATATGAGACCAAAGAGATTAGAAAAGAGCCCCAGGGATGCCCCCAGCACTGAGAACTGGGAGGTAGAAGAACTGGGTTCTAACCTTGGCTTTTCCAGTTTGTCACAGTGTTTTTGGCAAGTTACTCAACTACACTGGGCCTCAGAGTCTTCACTGGAAAAATTAATTCACTCATTTATTGATACATTTTTCTTCAGTTATTTCTTGAGTAAACCAGTTCACTTGCCATCAAGTTGATCCCAACTCATGGTGACCCTGTATATGTCAGAGTAGAACTGTGCTCCACTGGGTTTTCAATACCTGATTTTCAGAAGTGGATTGCCAGGTCTTTCTTCTAAGGCACCTCTGGGTAGACTGGAACCTACAACCTTTTGGTTAGCAGCTGATTCCATTGCACCATTCAGCAACTCCATTTCTTGAGTGCCTAGTTGTCATCAGCACTGTTCTGAAGTTGAGGCCATAACAGCAAACAAGGAAAACAAAACTGCCTGACATCGTGGAGCCTACAATGGGGGAGTCATTATTGAGTGCCATTGAGTTGGTTCTGACTCATAATGACCCTGTATAGGGTTTCTGAGGAGCAGCTGGTGAGTTTGAACCACTGGCCTTGCAATTCAAACCAACTTTGTGGTCTAGTGCTTATCCTACAGCACTACAAAAGGACTCTAATGGGGAGGGGCAAACAAGAAACAAAACAGATAAGTAAAATACATAGTATGTTAGAAGGTGATATGTGCTTTCAAGAAAAATAAAGCAAAACGGAGGGATAATGAATACTGGGACAGAAGGGGAGATTTAAAATAGAATAGTCAAGGAAAAGCTCAGAGAAAAGGTATGCATTTGAGCAGTCATTAAAGAAGTAAGAGAGTAACCCATACTCCCTGGGGAGTGGAGGAAACTGGGGATCAAGGTATTCCAGGCAGAGGGAAGAGAAAGTGAAAAGACCCTGAGGTAAGAGCTTGTCTGGAGTAGTCAATGAAAAGCAAGGAGTGGGGAAACAGGGAGAGTGGTCATCAAAATAAATAAAAGGGATCAGAGACCTAAGAGGAGAATGGGCATAGGCAGGAATCCCATATCAAGATTCTTCTTGTTAGGTGCCGCTTTAGTCCTTTCTGGCTCATAGCAACCCCATATAAGGTTTTTGAAGCTGTACATCTTTAAGGGAGCAGAAAGCTTCATCTTTCCCTGCAGAATGGCTGGTGGGTTTGAAGTGCCAACTGTGTGGTTAGCAGTTCAGTGCTTATCCTACAGAACTACCAGCAAAGACTAGTTTTTTGCTTTTTGCTATTAAAAACTGACATCGAATCATCCCTCCTACAGTGCGCTCTACTCAACCGGGTTTGATAATGAATTGCAGTGGCCACACAGAACTCAGACACTAAACTCACAGTTATGGAGTTTATTAGGGAAGTTAACACTTTACAGTGCTCAGGGTCAGAAAAACTCAGGACACAGTTCTTCCAGTAAAGACATCCCCTCCTCAGTTGTGCCCACAGGCCAGCCTCTCTGCTTGAGCAATGTTACAAAGCCCTTTAAGACTGCTGATAAATACCCACAGGACACTCCATTCCACTGTAAACCTCAGCCCAAAGGCACTCAGCTCTAGCTCCATGGGTCAGAAAACCTGGGTCCCCAATTTAGTGTCTAGAGGCACCCCACTCTGAAAATGAGCCTCCTGCCCAAAGTCAGTCGGCTTTGCTTCTGCACAGGAAGTCCACTGCTCTGTCTTGTCTGATTCTGGGTTCTGCTGCTGATGTGGCTTCTCTGACACTCTTCTGGTGCCTTTTCTGTGTCCTGGATCAAGGAGGTTCAACACGCAGGGATCTCAGGGTCTGAAGGATGAGCTCTACTCCTGGTTCTTCTTCCTTCACGGTAGTAGGATGCTCCCTCTTGCTTCTGAGATGGCTCATTTTCTACCCATGTTTTTATGATTACAATGAACTCTGCAAACAATCATTCACAAGTGGGTCATATCATCCTACCAGCATTTTCTCCCACATTCTCTTACCCAGACCCATCAAGAACAAACAGTCCTTTGGAGGGAGTTATAAAAACTTTCGATAGGAGAACCAGATGAAATAACTCATTGCACTACATACTCATACTTGGAAGGAACTGGGGTGTCACTGGAGGGTTTAAGTACGGAAGTAATTGCTGAGGAGTTGGGTATGGTGAAAAGACAGCAACGAGATATGACCCCACAAATTTTGGCCTGGGCAACTAGAAGGATGGAGTTACCATTAACTGGGAGAAGGAAAGCTGTGAGAGCACTAGGTTTTGGGTGGAAATCAGGAGTCTTCTTTTGTACATTTTAGGTTGCATTTACCTAGTAGACATCAGATGTGTTGGAGATGTGCACTGAGGAGTCAGCAGCATTGAAAGTCATGAGGCTGCATAATCACCAAGGGGGTGACAGTAGATGAAGGAAGGAAACAGCCAAAGATTAGACCTTGGAGCCTCCAACATCTAGAGTTTGTAGGGATGAGGGAAAATCAATAAAGGAGTTGGAGAAAGAATGGACAAAAAAAAAACCCAAAAAAACGAAAGGAAAACTAGGAGAGTGTGGAGTTCTGAAAATCAAGGAGGGTAAGTCACTGATCTTTGCCCAAAGCTGAGAATTAGATTTAGCAAGATGGGGATCATTGATCATTTTGACACATCAGTGTAGGGTGGGATGAACACCTGATTGGAATGGGCCCATGAGAGAATCAGAGACCACAAGTAAAAAGCTGAAGAATGTTGCTATAAAGGGAGGCAAAAACTGGGTTGAACTAAATCAGCCATTTCATACTCAAATGCCTTGAAGAGTTGGGCAGATAATATAAATGAGTGCGGTGGTATATTATGAATTGATATGGTGCAGAATGTGGAGAAATGAGTAAATGGTGTGCCTGAAGGTATTCTAATAAAAACAGCGACAAATAATAATAATAATGTGTCAAATAAAACATATCTCCAGGTCAGTTTGCAATGCTTGGACTAACTGTTCTCCAAGGATCTTTCCAGTGTATAGTTGTACAAATCTAAGCTGCGAGGGAAAATTATTCAATGGTGAGCCCCTGAGCAATAGTCTCGCTTCTTTCTGAACTGGAACTAAACATTTGTCCTAATTCTCCCAGGACTTGTGATGAAATCTCTTTTGTTCGTAATGTTAATTGTAAAAGCTGGAACCCAGATTTGCAAAATGGAGACTTCTCAACACCAGTGTCTATCCATTAGTCAAACATCAAATGAACAATTATTTACTAAGCAACAACTCTGTGTGTCAGGAACAGTTATTTACTAAAACATAGAAAGAAGACCACCTCTACCATCAACTAAATCATTCATTATTGTGCAATAAGTGTTCTAACATAGAAATACAATACAGGCAATATGCTTGGGGAGTAGGATCTGGAAAGGTCGATGAAAAAAAAAAATGATGCCACACTGAGTTTGAAGAATTAGTTGGAGTTCAAGAGCAAGGAATTAGAAGAGGGATGAACACATGACTGCAGTACATTATGGTTAGTTATCTGGTCAAGGGGTGCTCAGGCTGCCAGGAAAACACTGAAGAGAGGCATCTGGTTTGGTCTAAAGATCAGTGTAGGGATCTCTGGTGTTTAAGTTGGACTGATAGCTGGAAGGTTGATGGTTCAGACCCACCCAGCTGCTCTCTGAAAAAAGCTGGTGAAGATCCTATAAAGATTACAGCCAAGAAAACCTTATGAAACATGACAATTCTGTAGGCAATTGTATCCTGTTCTCTAGGGTCACTATGAATCAGAACGAGCACCGAACAACAGCAATGTATTTAAGTGTGAGCATACAATATTTGTCCTTTATGATGTTTTCAAGATATATTCATGTGGTGGTAAATTTCAGAGCTTCTTTTCTTCTTACAGCTGAATAACACTGCAAAAACTGCATTTTGTTTATCTATTCATCTGTTAATGGTCAGTTAGTTTATTTCCATTTTTTTGGATATTGTCAATAATGCTACATAAATCATGTTACTGGCATATATGGAGGCCTGATATGGCACTATAGGGTAATGCACTGGCTGCTATGAGTCAGAACTGACTCGATGGCATGTAACAACAATAACAACAACCTAGCTAATGGTGTTGAATTGAGCATGATTCTTAGCACCTCTGTCTTTAATTTCTCTAACTTTAAACCATAAACATGTACAGCCTTGGAAACCTTACATGGTCAGTTGTACTGTGCCCTATAGGGTCTCTATGAATCATGGCAACTACATGGCGGTGAATTTGTTCTTTGGTTGGTTGGTTGTTGGCCGTGGTTGTCTCTAAAATGGAGATTATAATAGCACTTAATTTGTACATCTCTGGCAAGGATTAAACACATTAATAAATACAAGCATTTATAAGCATTTCCACAAGGTAGAACAGTTTTCCAGGCACAGAACTGGTGGAAGGATGTTAAAGACAGATATTATCCCATAGACAAATACGCCACAGTAAGGCATCACTGAAAGTATATCAAAGTGGAGGAGGGACCAAAATTGAGGCTACAGAGGTATATGAGGTAGGGATCACATGCTTATTTCTTCCTTTATTAGGAATAAATGACAGGCAAGAGATTGGGGGATTTGCTCTGGTGAAACCATAGGGAGACAGTTTAAGGGGGTTGTGGATAGGAGGTAGAGGAAATGTTTTGCTATGGCCAAAATCAGGCCCAGTGTGCCTTGTAGTCAGTGAACAAACTTGTAACCTCATCTACTTCACATACAAGACTGTAGGAAGTGTTATGGAGACTTACACTTTGGCATGAATTCCACTGACTAGATCGCCTACCATAATCTGTTGAAAAGACCATAAACCCATTGTTGTCAAGCTGTTTCCAACTCATAACGACCCTGTAGGATAGAGTAGAACTGTCCTACTGGGTTTCCAAGTCCCTAAATCTTTATGGAAACCGACTATCACTCCTTTCTCTTGTAAAGAGGTTGATGGGCTCAAATGACCAACGTTTGACATTTCAGTTAATGGTCAAGCACTGAGCCAATACACCACCTGGGCTCCTATTTAAAAGATAATAATCCCTACATCGATATATTACAGCATTACTTTCTGATAGAAAAAGTAATTCAACTCATGCCCCTACTCTTCCCAAGGGACAACTTTGCCATGTTATTACTCCATAAATATTTGGGGAAAGATTTGTGTTCTTAATCTCAACATGTAGACTCGTTCCTTGGGGCAGTCCAATTTGCATTATAGGTAGTTCATCCAAACCTCCTCAGGTTGCATGATGCTTTCTTTGGGTCCCCAAAGACTCTGGAAATATCTCAGTTTCAGGATTTTGACTCTGTTTCTACAAAGAAAACGACAGCTATTGCTTACTGAAGCATAAATTCATTTTTTAAACCCAAACCAAGTAGTTAACAGTTTTACAATAAGTAGTCCAAGGGAAAATTGGCTAGGATCTTGGCATAAATATGAAGTTCATCAATAAGATATCACAGTTTAAAAAAAAAAAATCTGCAGTATTTTTATCTCCAGATGGTGGTGATGGGGTGTCATTGAAATCCTGAAACCCTTCCTCAGTTCTCCATATGTTGACAGAGCCCATGCCGACATCTCCATGATGCGACCTCTGTGCTTGAAGACTTCTGCCAATGGCCTGCCTTCCCAGTCTCTCTGATATTTGGATTTGGCTTCTTCAAGAACTCGAATGTTTCTTCTTTATTTCGTGTCTCAGAAACACTTATTGGCTCAGTTCCATTGGAGATTAGTGGATCCATGATAAACAAAATCACACTAAAGTCAGAAATATTGAATAAATTGGCTGCAGAATGCTTCTCTTGTATCAATGAACACATTTGGAATGGTGTTGGCTTCATTGATATGTTGATTCTATTTTACGGTTTAATCATCACATTAAAATTAATTTTAAATGCACTATTTATAACAAGTGTCTACAAATTTATTAAATTCCACTGGATTCTTTCCTCTGCTGATCTACACATTGATTTAGAAATCTGGTTATTTGCAGTGACGTTGTTTCTGATGTACTCCATTTCCTTTTTCTATTTAAAGTAAATGTTCATTTTTCTGAATTTTCAATGTTTTCTTTATGTTTTCCATGGGCTTTAATTCTGTTTCCTCTGATCTTTTCAGATCTTGATGATTACATGCATTTCAGGTGCCAATATACTATATATGCCACCTCTTTGTGATCCTGTCTTATTATCCATCTTGTTTATTATTTCTGTATTAAGTTCCATTATCAACAAGGGCAAATATTTATTGAATGTGTAGTCTTTGGTGATAAATAGAATGATAGGATGAGATCTATATATATGTGTGTTTACATATAATTGCTGTTGCTGTATGCTATTGAATTGATCCCAACTAATACCAGTCATAGAGAAAACAGAGTAGAATTTCCCCATAATGTTTCCTGGTCGGTAATCTCGGCCAGAGCAGACCACCAGTTCTTTTCTCCCTCAGAGCTGTTGGTGAGATTGAGTCACCAACCTCTTGGTTAGCGAGCACTTAACCACTGTGCCACCAGAGTTCTTTATGTGGATATGTCTCTGTGGTTACTATCGTTGAGCCGATTCTGACTCCTAGTGACCCCATGTATGCAGAGTCATACATGCATAGGTTTTGATAGCTGGGGCAGCTCCATAGCAGATCGCCAGGTCTGTCTTCTAAGAAACCTCTGCTGTTGTTAGTGCTATCATTAGACGTTCTATACTCTGTATAGAGTTTCTGGCGAGCAGATGGTGGGTTTGAACCACCAACTTTGCAGTTAGTTCTGCAGTGCTCATTCTACAGCGCCACGCCAATACCCCAGATGGATTCAAATGGCCAACCTTCTGGCTGATAGTAGAGCACTTAGCCATTTGTGTCATCCAGGAATGATTGTCTATCTGTGAGTCAAGGTTTACTTGCTTTGTTTTTGTTGGGCTCTCTTTTCTTATTAACAGCAAGACTATGTTTTATTTTATCCTCCCTCCTTTGGAATTCCAAATGCTTTTCTTCTTTATAGTTTTGAATCTACATTGATAGAATCTGCCTCAAAAAGCACAAGACAGAATAGTTTGTCAGGAAAAGAGTTAAAAACCTCTACCTTCCTGACTAACTCTGGCCCACAGGCTGCTAATTAGCTTGATGAATCAGCACCTGGTCTGGTTATGAATGCTCAGAAGCCCATTGGCTGCTGGCTGCTGATTCCTGACTCCCTGAGGTTTGGAGATGTATCAACTCTGAGTAGAGAGAGCTGGCACTTGCTTGTAGTGTAGCTGTAGCCAATTATTCATGCGCTCCTTTGGACTTGACTTGGCTGAAGGCAGAACCATGCTTTTAGACACTTGAGGCAGGCTTTTCTTGCACAATACGTTGCATGTGACTGGCACATTTTCTCTTATTGGTATCATTACAATTCAATGACTAAGGGGTCGGTGTGTGTGTGTGTGTTTGTGTGTGTACAGATTGTTGTTGTTAAGTGCTATCAAGTCAATTCCTACTCATGCTGCAGAGTTTCCAAGTAGCAGCTGGTGGGTTTGAACCGCTGACCTTGCAGTTAGCACTCTGGTGCTTATCTTAAAGTACCACACCAGGACCACATAATAAAGGCATTATTGTTGAGTGTTGTAGAGTCGTTTCTGACCCATAGTGACCCTGTATAGGGTTTCTGAGGAGCAGCTGGTGAACTTGAACTGGTGAGCTTGAACCACTGACCTTACAGTTCAAACTAATTTTGCAATCCAGCGCATTAACTCACAGCACCACACCAGGACTCCTATATCCAGGAGAGGACTTCAAAAAGTTTCTGGAAAAATTCCATTACCTTTGAATTCCATTTTTCTCTAAATTTTTTGAAGCTACCTTGTATTTATATATTTATCCCTCTGTGTTACTGTTCTCCCTCCCTTTATTATTTATTCCCTAGAATAGGTTTTTGGAGCGCTGGTGGCACAGTGTTAAATGGTTGACTGCTAACTAACACATCAGCAGTTCAAATGCAGGAGAAAGATGTAGCATTCTGCTTCTGTTAAGACTTTGTTGTTAAGTGCCGTCAAGTCAGTTCCGACCCATAGTGACCCTGTATAGGGTTGTATAGGGTTTCTAAGGAGCAGCTGGTGAGTTTCAACTACTGACCTTGCAGTTCAAACTGACTTTGCAGTGAAGCTCATTAATCCATGGCACCACACCAGGACTCCTGTAAAGACTGACAACCTTGGAAACCCTGTGAGGCAGTTCTACTCTGTCTTATAGAGTCCCTGTGAGTGGAATCAAAATGATGGCAATGGGTAGGAGAGGATTTAGGAATGATTTTAAAGTTAATTTGTTTTATCTTTCTGATTTCAGTGAGGTTTCTAATGTGTATGTGTGTACAGTGCTTCATTTACATGATGTGCAAACTCTAGACAGTCTTCTGTTGTTTCATTGACCAGGGAGGCATCATGTTAAGTACACCTATTCCTCACTTACTGACCATCTCATTATCTAACATTTCACATTTATGACAATAGTGAAAAATCTACTAAACAATGATTTTACACATTAACAGTGTATGTCTGACAGTAATAAAGTTCAAGATGCAAGGTGAGAGTAACGCTGGCTGTGACAGTTAAGGTCATCTGTCAACTTGTCTAGACCACCAGTCTCAGTGGTTTGGCTGCTATGTAATAATATATTTTGGCAGTGTAGTCATCCTCCATTTTGTGAGCTGATTTGGTCATCCTTCATTTGCATATTCTGCTGAGTTTTACATAATGACCTGGTCTTTGGAACCTAAATAAATTGGGGGTAGGTATAGTTGGGTATGGATTTATATCTCCATTTTGTTGCTTAGTAGCAATATGACCCCAGGCAAGTTTGTTAGCCTCTCTGAGTCTCAGATACCTCATCAGTAATTAGAAAGACTAATTCATAGAATACATGTTTGTTGCAACAATTATGTTGTTGTTGTTGTTACTTGCATTGAGTCAGTTTGGACTCGTGGTGACCTTGTATATAATGAATGAAAAGTTGCCTGAGCCTATGCCATCTTCATGATTGTTTTTATGTTTGAGTCCACTGCACTGTTGTGGCTACTGTTTCAAGCCATCTCATTGAGGGCTGTCCTCGTATTTTCTTACTCTCTGCTTTACCAAACATGGAGTCTTTTTCTAGTGATTGGTATTTTCTGATGGCATGTCCAAAGTAAGCAAGACAAAGTCTCACTGTCTTGCTTCTAATGAAATATTCTGGTTATACAATGAAATGATTACACAAAATCATACATACAGATGCCTTTCCATTAGTCGTTATTGCTGACATGGACCATCCCTCAATATTTGAGTGTCTACTGTGTGGTGAGCCTGGAGGTGGGGCTTGTGGTAGAATGTAAGCTAAATAGACTATGTACTGCTGCTGTATTATGCTGTAACACCACCCAAGAATGCATAGGACAGACAAGAGAAGGTCACCCGAAGAAACACTCAAACAATTATGTCAAAACCAGCATCAGGTCTACATGTATGTTCTGCTACATAGGTCCACACGCTGTCTGTTTTCATTGTGTAATCTAATAGCACAGTCTTTAGTAAGAAGATTCCATGAACGTGAGAAGATGGAGGTGTTTACAGCATAAACCCAACACAAATTTATTTATGTATTTTAAGTTTTTATTGTGAGGTTTACATGGGAGAACATCAGCTTTACACTCATCCTATCGCATTTTGTTTCATTGCAATGATTCCAATCCCCTTCATGCATCATCAAACAACCAAAGGCTACATTACACAGGCCCACTCCTGGACTTCAGCACACAGTCCCTCTCCCTCCCTGAGTTCAGTGTCTCCAGCTGCTCCATCTGTCCACATCATCCTCTCTGTCTCCATTCCTGGCATCACTGCCTCTCAGGGTAGGATTCTGCTCTCCGTTCGTCTCACTTGATGGTCCCAGAGACCTCCGCTCCTGGGCTGCAAAATCAATCACTCTCCTCCTTTTGTCAAAAAACATCTACCTCTATAGTTCCTACCCCCACAGTCAGTCCTGATGGCAGTTATTCACCATTGTACCACAAGAGTCTTATCCCCATTTCCTTTCACCAGCCCGGTCCCAACCGGTTGGAAATCTTTCAGTGGTGGTTCTACCTTCTCCCGGACCATCTGGAACAAAGCTCCCTCTTGAAAGCTTGTAAGCCAGTCACTTCTTGCCTTTGTAGCCCCCTCCCCTCATTTTGGGTAGCCAATTTCTAAGTTGCCCATCCCTGTCAACCCTGTGTACTGAGGGGATAGAAGTGGTTGTCGCTGTAAAGATTTGTTCCTTTTTTTTGAGCCGCTACATCCATATGTATAAGTTCATTAAATTGTAGCAGGTTACTCTCCTCTCCCGCCTCTTCTTTCTTCTTCTAGTCGAGTTCTGATTCTCCGGCCATTGAAGCCAGGTCAAGCGGGTATTATCTGCAAGTGTGGGTGTTCTTGTGCATCTCGCCTCACTTCGTATCAGCTAGACGCTTCACTTTCTGCTCTAGTCCTCTGTGGCCATGTCACTGCCTCTGGGCCCAGAAGTCCCCAGGTCTTGCCATATTGCTGGCCATCCAGGTCTCCGCCTGGGTTCACAGGGGTCTATTGAGTGTATTTGGGCTTAACTCACAACTTCAATGCTGTTTTTTCCCCCTCTTC